>NW_026849450.1:0-188511 GCF_030869305.1 Colletotrichum tamarilloi
CGGCACATCGACGCCGGCCTGGCCATAATGGCCACGATGGACGGGCCGGAGGTGTACAGGGTCAGGGCGATAAGCCGGCGCCTCAGACGGCTCCTACGGGACCCCCCGGGTAACGATAATACCCATATAAAAGAACAGATTATGCTGGACCTGGCTGCCCACGCGGGCTGGCACCAGGAGGTCCTGTGCGCGTTGGAGTGGGTGAAGCTCGCCCTGTAGGCGGCTGGAACTTGGGAGGACTTCACGCGGCGGAAGGTTGGGAGTTTTGATTAGTAGTTAGGTATGGAGCGCAATATACCCAGTTTTCCCCAATACGTAATACACGGTACGGCCCCGGCGGATTGCTCCGTCGGGGGGATTTATATAGTTATAAATAGATACTTTAGCTCGAGCTATTAGCTTAGTAATTACGTAATTATTTAAAAGTAATTAGTACTTAATTATTTATAAATTAAGGAAATTAATAAATATAAAGAGCTATTATAGTATAAAAAATATAGAGTTATTAGCTATTATAAACATACTAAGAAACTAGTAATACTACCTTATTTATAGCTAAGATTAAGTTATAATATTTATAAACTATTTTAATTTATAGTTCTTAAATACTAAGAAAAGGCTAAATAAAAAATAGCTATATTAATTAAATAAACTTATAATATTTAATATTAAAATTAAGTTTAAGTTAAGTATTAAGAACTTAGTAAATAAATTATTATAAAAACCTAATTATAATAAAAATAATAATAATAATAGAATAAAAGAGCTATTATTAAAAATAAAAAAAAACTTATATAACGCTAAAAATATATAAAAGCCTCTAAGAGTTATAATAATAAAATATATAAAAACGAGCTATAAGAGCGGCCCCTAAGTAAAAAAAATAGTAAGTATTTTAAAAATAGAATTAGTAATAATATAAAAAAATAAGTAAAAGAGGTTAAGAGCTCTAGCTCGAGGGAGCTCTAAGGAGTATTTTAAGAAATATAATAGGGCTACGAGCTTAGAATATTAAAATTATAATATAATACTTAAGGAGCTACTTAAGCCTATTATTAAAATTATAAATTATAAACTATTTATTTTATAAGACTTTAATATAATAAAAATACTTAAAATAGTATTTAATAAAGAGGGGTTATTAATAATAAATTAACTACGAGCTACTTAATAAGAGGACGTTTTTATAAAAAATAAGTAGTAAATTAAAAAGAACTAATAACCTTATTTAATTAAGAAGAAGTAGTAATAGAGCTAAGTATATAATTTAAAAGGGCTATTATATTATAATAACTGCGCTTATATACTACTATATAAAGGGCTAAAAAGAGAGGTTATTAAAATATATTATAATATACTTATAATAAAATATTATAACATAAAGCAGATAATAGTACTATTAAAACGCTATTATTATTAAAATAAAATAAGTAAGGATATAAAAAGTTATATTAATACTTATATAGTATATTAGTAGATAAAGCCTCGTTATTATAAGCTATATAGCTTATTATGCCCCTTACTTATTTTAATTAGGTTATAATAAGAGATATTACTAGACTTTATTATAAGCTTATTTATATTAATTACGCTAATTAAAAAGTACCCCTACGATATAGTACTTATAATAATAAACTAATTTATAAAATATAATATTTATATTATTATAAAAACGACCCTTATAGCTTAGGAATTTATAAACCTCCTATTTATAAAGATTTTTATAAAGTTTAAAATACTTAAAAAGATCGTTTCTAATAAGGGCTCGTTATTTATAAATAAGTTTTAAATTTATTTTTACTATCTTTTAATAATAAAGAGGTATTTTAGTACTACGTTTTATTTATAAATAGATAATTAAATAAAATAATAGAATTAATATTTAAAATAATACTTTTATTACTTTTATATTTAGGATTAATTAAATTAAATATAGCGTCTTTACCTAGCTAAGTTTATATATAATAATACTTAGTACTTAGTAATTTATAAAGTGCTTATTAAGGCCCTATTTAGGTTTTTACTTATTTACCCTATATTAATCTTAATAAGGACTTAAGATAATATATAAAATATTTTAATTAAGGAGCGTACGGCCTAATTATAAGCTAACTAAAAAGCTCTATAACCTCTTATATAAAAAATACGCAAAATATATAAATAATAAGCTAATAAAATTAAGATAAATATATTATATAAAGTGGGCGACTAGGTATTATTATTAAAAAAGAATATTAAGAAGTAGTGCCCTAATTAGAAGTTAGTTAATAAGTATTTAGGCTTATTTAAAGTTAAATTAATAATTAGAACGGCGGGGGTAGCTTATTAACTAGACGTACTAACGTAATATAAAATATATAATATATTTTATATATTCTTACTTAAGCCATATTAATACTATAAGGAAGCCTTTTAGAAGCCCTTATTTATTAAAAATATAAATAGGGAGCTACTATATAAAATAAAGGATATTATATAATATAAAGGGCTAAAAAAAAAGTAATAATACCTAATCTAGTAAAAAAAATATAATAATAATAAAAATACATAAGAGCTAGCTAAGTATATTAAAAACGTAGCGTTAATTAGTATATATAAAAAACGAGTTTTAATTAAGTAGTGCGCCTTAGTTCTTAATAAGCTTAATAACGTAGCGAACTAGTTATTAATAATAAAAAAGGGGGCTATATAGTTATAATTAAGTAATATAAATACGCTAATTATAAATAGCTTTTTTATTTTTTATAACCCGCAGGAGGGCTATTTTTATATATAGAGGGATTACCCTTATTTTTATCCTTAGGATTATTAAAAAAAAAGTAGTTACTTTATTATTAATAAATCTATAAATAATTAGTTATAAATATAGAGTATAAGTAGGGCGGCTATACCCTTTTTAAAATATTATTTAAATAGCGTACTTTGTTATAAATAGTATATAATAATATAATTATTACGTTATTATAAAATAAAAACGTAGTATAAAAAGAGCTTATAACTATTTTATTATTATTATTAATAACGGGGGTAAAACGGGCCTCTTTATTAGCGCACTTAAGCGCCCTTTACGCATTATTAATAGCGATTTTATAAGTTTACTAAAGTTATAAAATAATATTAATAACCTAAGTAGTAATAATAATAGGGTAATAACGGAGTAATAAACCTCTAAATCGTAAATATTATTATTTAAAATAAGAGCGGTACTCTAGAGGGTTCGTATTATAAATTCTATAAACTTAGGGACCTAAAATATTATTGATTAATATATAAAAAAAGTAATAGAGTAGTAATAATACTAAGTACTTATTATATTTTTATAAAAATAGTTTTGCGCAGTATATTTTATATAATACGTACTAGATTTTAAAAAAGTATTAAATAAAAGAGTAAACTAAGGACTATAAATTACTAACTTAGTTAATTATAATACTCGATTTTTAAATTAAGTACCTTATATATAACGTAAGTAGGGTAGGGGAATAGGTATACTTAACTAACTATAATCTTTTTAGTATTTATTTTCTTTTTTTTTTAATAAGAATTTATAATAGTTAATATAAATAGTATATAAATAATAATATACGTATAAAGTTAGGGTAAGTAAAAAGGATATTAGGTTTTTTAAATAAACGGCTACTACTACTATTACTAAGCGTACTTATAGTATTAATAACCGGTTTATTACTAATCGTAATAACGCTATTAAAAAGAGCTATACTTAGATTAAAATAGAATTAATAATAAATACGATATAATTTTAAAAAAAACTAACTTAAATACGGGGAGTATAAGAAATTAAGAAATTTAAAAAATATTTATTAATTATAAAATTTATATAATAAAGAAGTAATATAGACGTTAATAAAAGCGAGAGACTATATATAATTAAAATAATTATAAAAAAAAAAAAGAAATTAAAAATCGTAATAACTTAGAAAGAGGTTAATATTAATAAATAAAAGTAAAATAACGACTACCTAAGTATTAATAATTATAAAAAACGGATTATAAATAAGAATAACCTAAATATAAAATTATAAGGCTAACTAAACTTATTATTTAAAATAAAAAGTTTATATTTAAATTAATAAGCGCTACTTCTACTTATCCTTATATTATATATTAAAAAATTTTATAAATAAAGGATTAATATAACGTATATAAACTATAAATAGTTTTTAAAATAAAACTTAGGGGAGGGAGTATTTTATTAAGCTTTATTAATTAGACCCTATTAGTTAAAAAATAGTTTAAAGAGTATAAAAAGGGGGACTAAGTAATAAAGGAGTAGCTTAGGTATATATAGAGTATTAATAATATACTTCGAAAAAAGGGTAGATTTTAATAATTCATCTTTTAGACCCTAATAGTAGTTAGCCTCTGTGAGCTTCTTCCCTATGTCACACACCTATTAACAGTGAGTTATTAAGGATGATGTCGGATGATAGCGTGGCTCATAGTTCGCAGGCGGAAGCCTCGCAAGGGGCACCCAAGGCAAAGCATCTTCGTCTCCCCAATGGAGTATACGCTCCCACTCTCGCCTTCTTTAGTCATTCCGAGGACATCGACACAGTCACTCTCGAGCATCATGTCACCAGACTGATCAAAGCAGGGGTAGCAGGCATCGTAATTCACAGTTCCATCGGCGGAGCAGTGCACCTGACGAGGGAAGAACGCCGCACCATGATCAGGTGCGCAGCCGATACTATCTACAGAGAGTATTGCGACAGATTCAAGAACACCCGCTCTCCGTTGATCGCCGCGTGCGGTGCTTAGTCGACGCGTGGAACACTTCAACTATGTCGAGACGCAGCCGAGAGCGGCGCGTCTCACGCATTCATAACAGTTCTAAGCTACTACGCATATGTCGTCAACAATGAAATGATCATACAGCACTTCTACGACGTCGCGGACAGATCGCCCATCCCGCTGGTCATCGACAACTTCCCCGCAGCGGTATCGGGAATGCAACTCACCTTAGACGACATCCTCCGTATCGCGAGGCACCCCAACGTCATGGGCGTCAACTTCAAGTACGACAACATGAAAAATCTCGCGAAGGAGGCGTATGCTCCGCTACCTGAGATTTTCTTTGTGGCCAGCGGCAACACCAACTCCATCCGCCAGTGTCAAGTCCTCGGGGCGAACGGAACGATCGCGGGCCTCGCCAACTTCGCAAGGTATGCGTGCGTGCGCGTCAGGGAGCTCTCTGATCGAGGTGAGCTCCGTGAGGCGGAGCAGCTGCAGGCAGTCATTGCGAGAGGGAACTCGGTTGTCACTGGCCTAGGGCTCGTGGGTATGAAGGCTGTGGTCAAATTTTGGGAGGCGCGCCGCGGAAGCCCTGCTACCTGCCGCCACTTATTGAGGTCATCAAAGTTTCAGAGGAGCTGAGTGAGCTATTCCAGGCAGAGGAAGAGGCGGAAACGCCGGTTACGAGAGGTTGATGAATGATGTGGCCCCAGCCTGCTCTGGTTACACACGAGAGGCCGGATAGTTGTGGCTCAAGCTACCGAATGAGTTGAAATTGATCAGCTTTTGGATGGTTGTCATTTGCGAAGTATGAGCTTTACTCTCGGAATTGTTAAGTGAATGATGTTGGATACTTTGTTTGTCACCTTAGGTTCAACATCGCTTCATATTTGAGGACCAGTCATTGACCGCCGCGTCGAGTCGAAAACGGTCACACAGCCGGTACCCGCCCGGCTATCACAATAAACACGTCCGAGACCAAGACGAGGCACTGACAATCGAGCCGATGAGGGAGGCCGCAGTGACGGCGAGGAAAATGGGCTTCCGGCCGGAACAGCGAGACTTGTCCAGTGGCGGCGTCGCAGCTGCAAGGGCCGTGTCAGATTGAGCGCCGGGCGCGAAAGACGGATGACGCGGCATCTGGAAGTGGAACTCCATAGCTGCGGATTGCGGCCGGGGAAGAAGTGCACTACCGATTCAAGCATACTCAACTTAAGACGGCCTAAAATTTGCAGGGATGGTGAGCATGGCAATCAAGATTTATGAAGACAGTTCTTTGGATGCTCTGCGCAGAACAACGGCAGCCAAAGAACAGCCATCTAATTTATGACGGTGCGAACCATCACCGAGTTGAGTGCTGGAGTGCGACCAGCGAAACACTCATAACACAGAAATGCCATGTAGTGTTGTAAGTTGTAGATAAGCGTCAGGAGTTGACTTGCCGATTATGAAGGACGACTTCTCCTTCGGATTGTCTACGTCTTATCTCACGCCACTCAGGAGGTCTCTTTTTTGACGGCTGGCGTTTGAGTCACAGACTTCCACTGTGTGCATGTCCGAGTCTCTTCCTTTGATTTCATACAGAAATAAGAAAGACTCGTCAATCTGATATAGTATTGAGCACCCTTCTCTTTGATATTAGAAGAAAACCCCTTGAGTCCTCTGTGGTTCGTATTAGGCAGGTGGCCTATCTCGTCTGGTTGAACTTATGAAGGTGATGTAGGCGGCTTCTCACGTGAGTCTCGTGGGCCCTTCTACGCATCTCATTTGGGACCCCAAATGGATAGCTCTTGTCAATCTAGGAGCCATCATCTGGCCAACCGCCCGGCTTCATGCCGAACGGCGGCTACTGACGACATCCTGCTGCATCCCGAAAGTCAAAGGATCCACTGTCCGACCGCCAGACACCAAAAATGAAGAGAGATTGGAATTCAGGAGAGCTTCTGTGTGTACGGAGTATGATTATGTCATCACCTCTCGGCCGATAGAATCGGTCAGTAACCGAATCAAGCAGATGGACGTTTTGGCCCATCTCGAGAGGCACAGCGGGAATGTGGAGGGGCCTCAGCTCCTGTTTCTCCATCTTTCATCCCAATGATCCCATAAATTTAAAAAGTGCATTTCATCTCCCACATTCTCCGTCGCATAAACAGCTGCAGCCATGTTCTTCGCTTGTATATCCGCGCCCGTCCCCTTTTCCCCTTCCCTGCTTCCTCTCCTCCTCACCTGTAGGTAAAATTCAAACGGCCCAATCCAACGGGCTCAGTTCTGTTCAGGAGGAGTCTGGCTAGGAGGAGGGGCCGAGGGGGGCCCTGGAGCCTGTGCCTGTGCCTGGTCTGGCCCAGGTACCCGCTGATGGGACAAGGTTTAGCGCCCTTGACCCTGCTTCGGATCCACGATGTGGGCACGGGGGTGAGTTTCAATGTGTTCAGTTGATGATCGGACGAAGAAGGCGAGAAGAAGAAACCAGGACCGATGAGCGCCCTGCCTGGCAATACCTGGCCTGGCCTGGCCGCAGGCAGCCAGTCTGCACACCGACAATCAGCCAAGCCGGGTACGAATAGCAGACCAGAAGAGAGAACAGAACCGCTTTAGAGAATTGGGAATGCGTTGGCGTTTTTGAATGACGCGTGCCGTTGAGTGGCCCACGACCTGGGAGCCAAGTCGGGTGCGACGGAGTCCACATGGGCAAAAGTTCATGGTCTGAAGTTGATGAACAGATGCGCTGAGCGTTAAGGCTATGAGACACGGCTGCACACCGAGTGATGCCATCAGCGCGATCGGGCTGGACAGCTGAAGTTGCACTAGAGAAGGATCTCATTCTATGTGAGATGCATCCAGATTGAACGGCAGTGCATTGCTGTCACCGTTCACCAGTCGGTAGCTAATTCCGGGCGACGATTACTGATACGGTCAAGTTTCGACTAATCGCCCTTGCTTGCATGTGAACTTGAAAGGGTCAGGCTCGACCAGCTCCAGTTCACATCAATAGATTGGCAGCAGTCGAGATTGTCTTCACGGAGGGAGCTTCTCGAAACAGGCCAGCTACCCGCACAGCAACTCAAAATTTTTCCCAAGAAGGAGACGAAGAAAACGTGGAGAGCGACAAACACGATCTGTCATGGCCCTTTAAAGACAGGCAGCTTCCCGACAAGCGCATCGACCTTTTATTTCTCGCTTCCAGGGACGTTCCAGGTCGTAATGATCCTCATATGATCTCCCGTTGAGGTCATCGAAGATGCGAGAGGCCGAGGAACCGAAGATGGGACGAGGAAAGGGACCGTGACTTCTCCCTCGCTCACATAGCTTTTGCCTGACTACGACAACGTGAACGAGGTCAACCGTCCAGATTCCATCGAATCGAGTAAAGCAAAGTGGTGGGGGTCATATGGCGGAGCCGCCTGAAAGATGCGTGATGGCGCCGTTTCAGCCATCCCGGTTCAGGAGCGAGAAGGGTGAGGCAAGGATCATGCCAGACGGCTTCGTGCGGCGCGCGCTCCCCCCTCCCCATCTCACGGTCGAGTCGTCCAACTCGAACCCTCGTCACTTGTCGTGGCCGTCACGGCGTCTGCGCTGGAACGTCAGCCAAAGACGGGCAAGACTCGGTCGAAAGAGTGTCCACCTAGCCTCACTCAAATTAAACAACTGGGCGACTACTGCCCGTTGTGGGAGCCCTGCCCGTCATCCGCCCAATCGCTGCCATTCCCTCCACATGGAGCTGACTGGGAGTCGTTGGCTGGCATGTTCCAGGACCACGGATGGATCACATCTCTAGGCTCTTGGTGGCCGTCTTGGTGGCCGTCTTGGTGGCCGTAACCAGTCTTGGAAGGCTGTTGGAGGGTTGGAGGGTTACTCGCTGATGTCTATCCGTACTCTAGAGTATACGCAACACGTCTCGTCTTGTCCATGGCAGGCTGACTGCCCACGGCTGGCCTGAGCTTTTTCTCGTCTTTTGCGTATGAGTCCATGACCATGCAAGGTACTATCAGTTCCCCTGAAAGCTTCGATCGCAACAAGCCGTCTTGCATAGATTGCTCCGGGTCCGTGGCTGGGTCCGGACTGGGTCGCCCATGACACCCACAACTTTGACGGCAAGTCGTAGAGACGGGTTTGCCAGTCGAACTGTATAAGACCATCCTCCATGGCCTTCAAACTCTTCTTGCTCGTTCCTCTGATCTGATCTCCTCGTCCCATTCCAAACTTGTCCGAATTTTCATTCACGTTCATTCTTTCAACACTCTCTTTACAGCTGTGCTAGACACAAGCCATTCTTTTGAAGCTTTTTTCAGAACATTGCAAGACAAATCCCAACCGTCAAAACCCTCTTTTTATACCAAAAAAAAAAACCGACCCAAACTCTACCGTGTAGAAATCAGTCAAAATGCAGTCCAACATCCTCACCGTCCTCTCTTTCGTCGCCGCCGTCTCGGCCCACGGCAAGGTCACCTCGCCCACTCCCCGCCCCGCCGGTGATGCCTTCAAGGAGGCCTGCGGCACCACCATGTGGAACACCGAGCAGTCCGACCCGTACGGCAACATCCAGGGCCTCGCCCAGCAGGCCGGCAACAGCCTCGACTCCTCCAAGTGCGAGCTCGCCCTCTGCAAGGGTTACAAGTTCGCCGACAACTCTGCCAACATCCAGAGCTACACCCCCGGCCAGACCGTCGACTTCAAGGTCGAGATCCGCGCTCCCCACACCGGTGTCGCCAACGTCTCCGTCGTCGACACTACCAGCAACTCCATCATCGGATCTCCCCTGATCTCCTTCACCAACTACGCCTCCACCAAGACCGGTGTCGCTGCCAACAACACCGCCTTCAGCGTCACCCTCCCCGACTCCCTCCCCTCTAACTGCGGCACTGCCGGCAACTGCGTTCTCCAGTGGTGGTGGGACTCTGCTGAGGCCGGCCAGACTTACATGTCCTGCGTCGACTTCACCTCCGGTTCCGGCTCTGGCACTGGCTCTGGCTCTGGCTCTGCTACCCCCTCTGCCGCTCCCACCACCCTCGTGACCTCGGCCGTTGCCTCCGCTACTCCCTCCACCCCTGCCTCTGGCAGCTCCGACCAGGCCGCCGACCCCGTCTCCGCCACTCCCTCCGCTACCCCCTCTTCTTCCGTAAGTCTTACCTACACCAACGTCCCATCTCTTTGAGGCTCTTTTGTCATCAGAGTAGAGTTCGGATTGAAACAGTTGCAAGTGGTTCACATTCAGCTAACCTTACCATTCTTTAGGCCCCTTGCAAGCGCAACGCCAAGCGGGCTCTTCGCAAGCGCTCCTAAAGTGGAATTTAGAGTTTTAGAGTAGACAGTCGGACTCGCATCTGATACCCGGTCAGCCTTTTGAGACGAGATGGAAGGGACGAGAGAAAGACGAGATGACTCGGAAACGGATCTCCCAAAGTTTCACACCAGGCGCTTGACCCCAACAAAATCCTGGGATTTGCATGTTCTTGTACAAAGTTTCACACTTCAATGTTCAATACTTATTCTTCACCCATTATACCCTCCCTCTAGCAGCGACGTAATCGTGACAGTCTTCGTCGTGACGTGAAACAATATGTCCGTGTCGGTGCCTGCCGACAGTACCCGAATCCGGGGAATGCGAAGGTAACTCGTTTTCCAATTCTGTTGTGTCCCCCCTCGTCTGATACTATCCTTCTTGCGTAATTTGTCAGCTAAATTTTGTTGTAGGTTTATTGAGTCAGCTATACCGACGTCTCAACTTCCATCCCACCATCTACTAAACCACCACGTGTAACTTTCCTCTTTCAGACCAGATGCACAACACAATCAACGTCCGAACTGGCGACATTTTTGAAATGGTTTAGTGTGGTCTGATGTGAAGTCATCACAAGTCGTTCAAAAAACCCCACCAAAAAGATCACCGCTTACGACGATCGGCCAAGAGCCAGGGGTGCGTAAGGCAAGTAAACATCGCGGGAATCCACAGCTGCAAGTCACTTCGCGGGGGAGTCGAAACTTTAAAAAGAGAACAATCAAAACTGATAGAAAGAGCTCGCCCTTGCCAAAAAACAAGTTCCCGCATTGCTGATCGCTGCTAGTAAACGCCCAGAGAGAGCTTTGTTGCATCCGGCCGGCTGGGCACTTTGCTGCGGATAGTATGTACGGGGCAGTCCGCGTGGGCAAAGCCCGGTGGGAGAAGTTTAAAAACTCTAGTGCCAAGCTCGAGAGAAATTTGGTAAACCCCCAACTTATCCATACACCCCTTCTCTGCGGCATCCGTCCGAAACGAAACATAAACTATCGGAGAGGGGCGGCCGTTGAAACTTTGATCAAGACGGGACGGGTAGCCATCCCATGACTCTCCGGCATATCGGACACCATCAACGGCCGACGTAGCCGCGTCGAAGTCGGGCAACAGGCAGGCCCACGCTGGGAAGTTATTCAGACGAGGGCGGGACGAGGGCGGAACGAATTCGAAATTGCAGTCACTCTGTTCCGCAGATCCCGTCCATCACATAGCCTGCACCTCCACCATCGGCGATTGACGTCGATTCTCATCTCTTCTTTCTGCTCGCCCGCAACCGTCGAGTCATCAGCTGTCGCAGCCCTACCGGCCTGGAGCTTCGGACTGGCTGGGGAGTCTTGGCAACCCGGACCAGCCAGAACCCGCCTCGGCAATGACAAGGAACCGACATCCTGCAAAGGCCGTGACGGCGGTGGGACCCAACCAAACGACCGGTATGAAGAACTTACAGAGCGTAGACGATAATCATCAGGCCTACCCACCGAGGTGAGTGGTTCGGTTTCTCGAAAGAAACTTCCAATGCCTAGCGATGGCGCTTCAGCCCAGGAACTCTGGTTCGATGGACCTACAAACAAACGAAACATGTACAGGCCTCCCGGTGTCGATCCCTTTGAAAGTATTCAAGCGACGAGTTCGGCGAATGAGGTGTTAGACTCCGACTTACCGTCCGGCGACAGAGTTCACCAGGAAAAAAGCCAGCTCCACCCACTCGGCGGAGTACGCCAGCTTCTCTGACTTCCAACGACGGCCGCTGGTATGCCAGGATATGAATTCCAAGACCTGAACGGACGTACTACGCCGCTTACTTGGGACGCTGCGTTGATTGAACCATGGCGTCAGGGTTCACAAGATATCTTCGCTGTACCTAACGAGAGACTGCTCTTTCCGACACTGACACGGTGAATAGCGAGCCATCAGGGCCGTCATCTGGTCATCAATTTGGAGTTCTGTTCAAACACCAGTGCCAGTTCCTGGGTAATATCGTTAACATAATTCATCGATGGGAAGTTTGGCAGAACAGCCACGGTCTCAAATTATAGATGTCGCCTCTATAAAGGGCACCTCCATAAGCGCGCCTTTCGAAGCCTTCCGATACGGCGGAAAAGCCGTACTAATTTTGCCCCCCTTTACTGTTTTTATTGTTTTCTGGTGGATTCCCCAGAGAACACGAACTTGTCTTTTGCTACAAAGTCTCTTTGCTTCACACTGAAATGCCTTACGAAGATGTTACCTGTCAGCCTTGAAAAGGCGTCTAGGATGTTGAGAAGTGTGTCGATGACATGATATTGATTGAAAGGGCTTTGGTTGGTAACTCGTGCGATGAACTTGTTCTAAGATGGCCCCAGTCGCGGAATGACGCCGAAAAGATAGACTTCTCTGTCATTCATTGGCAAGTTGCGGAACCAAGCCACGGGCAACGGTAGCAGCCGTAACGGTGCTTGGCATGAATCCCGATGAACCCCGCACATCGGCCGGGAACCCCGCGCCGAAACCGGCCGTCCGGGCGCCGGTACCGTTGTAAGCTTCTCGCACCGATATGAAATCAAACATAGAGCCTCTGTAGCCTACGGTTGGAGAAAACTTCTAGAAAAATAGTAGATCACATCTAACGAGTCTAATACCCGTCGTCCTTGTGTCACTCACCAACAAATCGAGCATCATCAATCCCCAAAACACAACTCCCAACTCTTCAAAATAGCCGACCGGACGATACCCGACGCAACTGACTTGCACCATCCATCAACCGACCAATCGCTCCACCCTCTTAACCCTCCACGCTCCGATTAGGAAGGTCCCACAATCCCAAAAAAGTTGCCCGCGGCATCTCTCCGACGAGACGAATTGCACGATAGCACATCATCGCCAAATGCTCCCCTTCTCTCTAAAACCTCTCCGTCCCATTGGAGCCCCCTCCGACATCTCCGTATCGGCACCGACCAAAAACCTCCATCCACCCACTCAGCCAAACAGTTCACACCCAACCGACCAACCCCATCCCCGGGTCTCCCAAACCCGGCTTCGGCAAAGACTGGAGTCCAATGCCGTTATCAACAAACCCCACTAGGCTCCTATCTCGGCAGGGGAAAGCTCTACGTTAGTATGGAGGATCGACTGAGAAGGATGGAGAGCTCTCGAGAGCAGGAGCTTAGCTGTGCCTATCACGCAATGAGCCCCGGCACGGCAAGTATAGATTCGGTGGGATTGCATACCTACATATTGACGTTCACCCGTCCCTGGCCAACCTTTTGCTGTGATTTCCTTTCCTTCTCTCAATTCTCGACGTTTGGAGGAGTCAAGTGTGGCGGTGTTGCTAGTCCAAAGCTCTACTATCTCGACCCGGGGAACATTGAGGCTGCTCAACCAGCAACAATTCGATGACCTGAATTGGTCCATCATATCGCTTATTGCCAACACACATACCTCTCCCCTCGCTTCCCCTCGAGACAAAACTAAAGCCCAAAATGCGTTCCCACCTCATTCTAACCCTCCTCTCTGCCAACCTCGCAACCTCCTCCTCCCCATTCTACACCGAACCCCAGTATCCCATCATCGAGACCGAAGATGCCTCTGCCTCCTCATCCTTTAAATGCGACCTCCCGCCCCCCGTAACCCCCTCCGACGGCCTCCCCTCCGCCCGCGACCTCTTCACCTCCAAGGCCGCCGTCCAGAAACAAGTCGAGCGGCACGCGGCCCTCGTCCGCGTCCCCTCAATCTGTTACGACGACCTCGGCGATTTCGATAAAGACGAGCGCTGGAACGTGTTTTACGAGCTTCATGATGTGTTGAAGAAGACGTATCCCGTCTTGTAAGACTCCGTCCCCCAGCCCTTCCACCAATCCCTCATCCTCCACTCCCTCCTCACCCTGCTCCTCCAACCTCTCCTTGTGACGCTCTTCAGATATCAGAAATGAAGCACGCATAAACTTACACACCCAAAGCCACGCCCGCTCAATCCTCGAAAAAGTAAACACCTTCGGCCTAGTCTACACCCTCAAGGGAACAAACCCATCCCTCAAACCCCTCCTCCTCGCAGCCCACCAAGACGTCGTCCCTGTAGCCGACGCCGCGACCTGGACCTATCCGCCCTTCTCCGCCCACTACGACGGCGAGTGGATGTGGGGCCGCGGCGTCTCGGACGACAAGAACTCCTTCACAGCCCTCCTCTCCGCTCTCGAGACGCTCCTATCCCTTCCCGGTGACGATGGTGCCGGCAGCTACGCCTGGACTCCGACCCGCACAATCATCCTCGCCTCCGGCTTCGACGAAGAGTGCTCCGGCGCCCGCGGGGCGGGCCACATCGCCACGCACCTCCAACAGACATGGGGCAACGACAGCATGGCCCTCGTCCTAGACGAAGGCGGCATGGGCTTGCAACAGCTCGACGACGGCACGCTCTACGCCCTTCCCGCCGTCATGGAAAAGGGCCACGTCGACATCTGGATCAACCTCCACGTCACAGGCGGCCATTCCTCCGTCCCCTTCCCCCACACGGGCATCGGCATCGTCTCTGAAATGGTCGTCGCCCTCGAATCGAACCCCTACTCCCCTCAGCTCACAACCTCGAGCCCCCTGTACGAACACATGGTCTGCCAGGCGCGCTACTCGCCCGACGCCCAACCCAAAATCACCCAGCTCTTGGAGGAAGGTGACCTCGATGCCCTCGCGGCGGAGCTCATTTCCATCGATCGACCGACGCACTACCGCCTCCAGACCTCGCAGAGCGTAGACTACTTCCAGGCCGGCCAAAAGATCAACGCCATGCCCGAGAAGATCAAGGTCGGCGTGAACTACCGCGTTGCGCCGCAGAACAGCATCCCCGAAATCCAGCACAACGTCGTAAAGTACATTAGCGGCATCGCTGAAAAGTACGGCATCAAAATCAAGGCGTTCGAGGGCGACGAAGAATACGAGAAGTACGCTGCGCTGCACAAGTCACACGATATCGGGTTGATGAAGAAGCTTGAGGATGGCGTGAAGCCCCTGTACGATGTCGATTATAACGGCACGCTCTTTCTCAGCCGCACGCAGGCGACATTGCCCGCTCCCATCTCGCCTACCACAGGGCCTATCTGGGATCTCTTCTCGGGCACGCTGCAGTCCAGCTTCCAGTTCGACGGTGGAAAAGTTGTGCCCGTGGGCGAGCTGATGACCGGAAACACTGACACGAGGCACTACCTGGGTATGTTTATCATCAGTGACTGGCACAAATCCCAGCAAAGTGAACGATGAGCTAAAGAAAAAAATGACAGGCCTTACTCGCAACGTCTATCGTTTTGTACCTATTCGCAACGGGTACACCATCAATGCCCACACCATCGATGAGAGGATCAGGTTTGACGCACACATGGAAATCCTTAGATTCTACTACGACCTCATTCGCAACTTCGATGCCTCAGACGCCTAGGCAAATCATGGTCATGAGTGAGATCTGTTCTGAGATGTTTGATGAGCAGGGCTTGACCATGATCAATTCGATAAAGGCACGACTGTAGAGCTCAGAGGCAAATGTCAATGAATCGATGATGTGATATGAACAAGATAGTATGAATTTGAAGCGAAGTCTAGATATGCAAGTGATTGTACGGCATCCAGTCTGAGGGTATGCCTGGGTATGTAAGAAATAACATGCTGAAAAAGTCCGAGGTCTTCTAAGATAGACCACTATTATGCAATAAAATTTAAAAACATTAGATGGTATCCATCCATCAGTTTACTGTCTGTGTGACTAGAGGCCCGCCAGTTGTAGGCCAGGCTACCGCAGTCGACAGGGCGTACAAGTCAAACATGCGCGGTCCGCCGCAATAGTTGTTCGTGGCAGTGGTAGTCGTAAGCACACCGTTCGTCGAGAATGTGCTGACGCTGCCGTAGCAGTAATCCTTGCAGGCGCCGCGTCCGACGAGTGACGTGACGGCAGCGCCGTTGAATTCGAAATTGCCACCGCCGTAGCACTCGTGGTGGTATTCCATGAAGACATACGGCAACTTCGTCGTCGAGGTCGGCGAGTTGCTGAAGAGCGAGTTGGCGTAGCCAATGCAAAGCTCAGGTGTGCCACTGTTGTTGGCAAACAGTCCGGGCAGTGCATGTCCATTACCGCTGTCCTGGAAACAGCCAATGTAGTAGTATCCGTTTGTGGGAGTGGCAGTCGGGCCGGCAGTAGTGCTTGCGAGGGAAGAGCTGCTTGCCGTGGTTGATGCGGGGACGGTGGGTACGGGAATGGTTGAGGAAGAGGATGTTGGCGGCGCTGCAGATGAGCTACTACTGACGGAGATGGTTGTGAACGCCACGACAGAGCTAGACGAAGAGCTTGACGAGAGAACGGACGAGCTGGAAACCTGCGAAGAGCTGGTAACGATAGGCGACGAAGAGGATGAAGTGAATGCACTCGAGCTGGAAGAATCACTGGCAGTCTGGCCCGTGAATGCAGCCGATGACGAAGAAGATGCCGAGCTGCTTGATTGGACAACGGAGGAAGAGCTCGACGGGAGACCGGTTGATTGGGATGACACCGGCGAGGCAGAAGAGCTCGAGCTCAAGATCGAGGAGGTTGTCTGAATAGACGACGTTGACACCACACTAGATGATGAGCTAATGATTGTCGAGGAAGTCGATACTACAGTGCTTGAAGACGAGCTGGAGCTGGCTGGGGAGAACGTGTACAGGTCAAGACGCCCACCAGAACCACAGTATTGAAGCGCATTACCCTTGCAAACCATGTTGCAGTCTGTCAGGGCAGCCGGCAAGGATCCAGCGTTGGTGGTATTGCCGCAGAAGCATTCCCGAGCATACTCGACACCCATGTACTGCCAGTTGCCGGCAGAGCAGAAGGTGGCGCAAGCCTCGACAGTCATGGTATCCGCAGCAGTGAAGGCACCAGTCAAGGCACGAGTGTTGCTACCTTCGGTCTGGCAACCCAAGAACTTGTAGTTGCCGGCTTGGGGGGCGTGCTGAGGAGCCGAGGGAACCTTGTTCGGGATAGTGTTGCTGTAGACTGACAACCTAGCTCCGCCTCCACACAACCCGGTCTTTGAGCCAGCGCATGGCATAGAACAGTCCGACTCCGAGGCAGAAGTTTGGGACGCCTTCACATCCCAGCCGCAGAAGCACTCGCGGCTGTATTCGACACCAAAGTAGTTGAAGGCTCCTCCGTTGTAAGCGCCGGCGCTGCAGAATGCGGCGCACTTATCCAAGGTCATGTCATCCGCAGCCAGGAAGGATTCAGCCAGCAGGCGAGTGCCGTTGATGAGATCCTTATAACAGCCAGAGTACTGCCACTGGCCACTGATGACAGCTGGCATGGCGGAGTTGATGGGCGACATGACCATTGTAGACGAAGGGCTGGAAGATGAGGTGCTCGATGAAGAGGTCAGTGTGGATGAGGCCACCGTGCTTGTGGCCGGCGTGCTGCTAGAAAGTCCTGTCGCGGAGGAACTGCTCGAGATCGCGCTGCTGGATGAAGACCCGCTTGCAGAGCTAGTCGAAACAGTGACGGCACTGCTAGAGGACACAATGCTTGAGCTGGAGCTCGTAGCAGCTGGTACCGATGAGCTGGAGCTGGAGCTTGGAGCGTTGAGAGAAGCGTAGAAACCGGCAATGTCGAACGAAGTAATGTCGGCGTATAAGCTCATGTGGCCGCCATCACCTCCGCATGCCTGGGTATCATCACCTGTGCAGTCAAAGGTGCAAAGGTTGAGAGACTCAGATCGGTACGTCGAAGGGGTCTTGATACTTCCACCACACCAGCATTCTTGATGGTATTGAACTCCGGAGAGGATGTAACCCTTGGCAAGGCAAAGAGTTTGACATTGCTGGAGAGTGTTGGTTTTTTGCTGATCAGCCGTGTTGACAGAAGTCTGCAAGTTACGGCCGGCACTGCTTGTGTCTTGGAAGCATCCAACCCATTGATAACGCGCGGTGCCATTCGTAAGGAGGGGTCCGACCTGCTTCGAGACAACGGTGCCGGAGAAGGCGATGTTGTGCAGTCCAGACGCTTGGCCAGTGGTGGGATCGTTACCATCGGAGCTGATGGTCCACAGAGCCTTGAGCGCTTGAGACGGATGGTTGGGCTGGACTGGCGCAGCGTGAATGCCGACACTGCCAATGGCACATGTACCAGCAGCAACCTGTGTTCCCTCGGTAAGCTCGGCAGTAGGGTTCAAAGCAAACAACTGAGGCGTCGCAGGGGGCTTGGAGATGGTAATTGTCAAGGGCGCGCCACCCTTGTTGCAGACTCGGATTTGCTTATCGACCGAAGTGCCAGCAAGAACATTGCCAAAGGCGACGCTGTAGTCTGTGAGTGCGTTCCAGTTACCTGCGCCGTCGGAGAGTTCGAATGTTACAGCGGGAGCATCGTTGACGGAGGCGCTCAACGTGAGGACAGAGGAACCACCGTTAGACCAGATGACGACCTTTGAGGAGTAGGAGCCCGCAGTGGATTGGAAGAAACGGAGAGGGACCGAAAGACTCTTTCCAGAGTCCAAAGTGGAACCAACAGCAGGAAAGCCGGAAGAAGTGAATCCAGCACCCAGAGTGCCGTCGTTGGTGAAGTTGGTGTAAGTGCCAGCAGTGTCCTGCCAAGCAAATCCAGTAAAGGTGAGGGTGCCATTGCCGATGTTCTGGAGGAGAGCAGTGGCGGTGAGACCATCGGGTGAATCGCGCAGCACGAGTCTTCCGAATGTGATATCTGATGGAGTCGCCTTGAGGAAAGCTCCTTGCTTGACGACGGTGCCCTGGACTGTCACAAAAGTGCTCGCGGCGTAGTCTGCCGAGGCGTTGACAGCGAGTGTGATAGCACTGGTAAGGAAGCCGGGTACGACCTTTGCAGCAGTGTTTGAGAGATCCCACGTCACATTCAGGCTGAAGGATGTGCCCGCAGCTACGGCGCCTTGGGGGAGAGTCGAGTTGGAGCACGACCAGGACGCGTCGGCGACGGAACATCCAACAACACCAGCCAAGGCGACATTGGCCTTGCAGCTGACAGTGGCGCTCGCGGTAGATCCAAGTTCCAAGGAGCCAAAGTCAAGAGGAGAGGTGCAGTTGACGGCAGAGTTGACCGGCGCACCAAAACAGACGAGCTTGTTGGCGTTGACGTGGAAGAAGACTCGGCCGTCGCCGAAAACGGGACGCTGGTACTTGTTTGTGCCTTGAGACGAAGGAAGGGTGATGGGAACCATGACACCGTCCTGAGGAATAGCCTTGAAAGCCATGAGACCAGTGTTGACATCAGTAATCCAAACGATTCCGGAACCAGCCTTGCCATTGTCGGAGGTAACTGTCATTTGGCCAACACCAACACGGCCGGCCGAGATCCAGGAAGACTGGCCAGCAAGACTGAACTGCGGCACGCCCTTGGAGTCGAAGCCGAGCTTGTAAGCAACAAGGGCACCGCCGACAGTGGTTGCATAGATGTAGCCACCCTCAGCAGGGTAACTGCCGAAACCGCCATACAGAGAGCCACCAAGCTCGATAGTCTGCAAGACACCATCACCACCGTCTGCGGCCTGACGGAATCCACCAAGGTTGTCAGCGTTGACCACGTATGTTCTGCCCTTCTTACCCGCAGTCACGCCGATGCGGTTAACACCAGCGCCCTTGAAGACAGAACCGTCCAAAACGGCAAGACCAGAAGAGCCAACGTCGCGGTCACCAGCATCGAGCGCGACATAGTCGTAGGGTTGGAAGTAGTCGATGAGAGACCATTTACCAGTAGCCGACAGCTCCATCTTGACGATACACTCATCGAGGGTTGACATGGAAATTCTGCCGCTCGCCGGAACATTGCCGTTGGCGTGTCCCTGGCCGTTACCAGCCACGAAGTAGACGTTGTTGCCGATGGTGGGCAGACCCATACCACTCTGCCAGATGCCTGCCTTGCCGCTTCTTTCGTTGGCAAGGTCCAGAGCCTGGGGGCTAGGTGCACCGGGAGCTGCTTCCGTCGCCCACATGCTCACGGGGCCGACGCCTGGAGTCTTGCTGACCGAGACGATGTAGCCGGTGTAGTTCCAGCGACCACAGTGTGATCCAAATGCAGCAACAATGTGGCCGTTAAGCTCCGTCAGGGCTGGGCGCTGCAGGGCCACACCACCAACAAGATACCGGCCACGGTCGTTGTCGGCATTGATACCGTCAATGAGAGTCGGGAAGCCAGAGACGTCTTCGAGGCTAGGAATGCGAAGGGCGTACATCTTGTAGACTCCGTTGGCGGTACCGGAGGTAGTTCCGTCCCGGTAGCCTTTTGAGAAGAGGTACATGATATCGGTGTTGGGGTCGATGATGGGGGTTCCCGTAACGCCAATGAAGTCGGGGATATCACCGCAGTTGCTGTCGGCGGCGAGGAAGGGTGCTTGAAGTGTTCTCTCCATCAAGCTCTTGCCAGTCTTTCCGTCAAAGACACGGATGATGTTCATCTCGGAGGCGGTGATAACAAGCTCAGATCCGCCATTGGGCGTGTAGACCAAGGGCTTGGCGAGCCAGTTCTCCTTGGCATTGGGAGATTGGAACGTCCATAAACTCTTGAACCCTGAAGAGCCTGCGATATTTGGGTTCAAGTTGTGATTGGGAAGGTATCCGGATTGCGGTGCATCCTTTCGGGAGGGAAGAAGTCAGTATTGGATACTCGTTGAATTACACCCACATGGAGCTGGCATGCGGAGGTCTCGCCGGCTGCCGAGCCGCAAGCCAGTGTAAGCGGGAACAGAGGAACGGAACTTACAGCATCGCGGTACGAATCGGTAGAGGCAAGTGAAGCAACAAGCGCCGGCAACGAAGCCAGCAATCCTAATGAGAGTCTCATGCTGGGCTGTTGAAGAATGAAAGCAGTTAACAATCGAATGCCTGCTTCGAGTATAACAGTCCCAGAAGTGCCGCGAAAAGTGAATGGAGATGAGCACTTGGTGATGATGGCGTGCTTGGATTTGTCCGGGGCACAGGGCGGATAATAAACAAAAGTATGTGCCTGCCAAGTCTGCAGGCCAAGCTCAAGGTCTCAAGGTGTGAACTGTCTGATGGTCGGAGGGCGACACAACACAGGACGAGCAGGGCAGCTGTCGTCTGCTTCGAGACCGTTGTTAGTCGAACACATGGCGCGAGCTAGGGCCGGTCGAAGGCAGTTAGCCGGCGATGCAGAAGCCCCCTCCCAGGGTGACTGCAAGCGCGAGAGTCTACCTTAGTGTAGGGTGTACGGAGTACTTGGACGATAACCGTATGAGTGAGGTAAATCGGCGCACCCATGCTTGGGATGGGCTGGGTTTGGGTTGTTTCGACTGGCGATGTTGGATTCCGTAGGGATGGTGCGGATAGCCAAGCCTAGTTTGATTAGGGCGAGATATTGAAGGCGCCAGAGACATTTCAGGACAAGCGGAAAAAGCATAGCTGGGTGAGCAGGGAAGTCTTGTCTTGGGAGGGGGTCGATCCGGCAAGGACCGTCTAAAACACCACCAAGCGAACGCACGCTCATGTTCTGAGCGTAAAGACGCGTAGACAAGACTGGACTCGAAGAGGCCAAGACAGATGCATGGCCAGAGAGCTTGGGAACCAAGGGAGCGGAACGGGACCGGGCGCGACGGCGAAGGCGACGGATGACTGTACTCGACTGGCTGTGAAGGCATCAAGCACAAGTTGGTCGAAGCCATGCGCCGCCCATGGGGACCCGGAGAAGGGCCACCATGTGTCCAGACTGTCGGATGGATCCGTGGAGAAGGCCATGTGACGGTCCAGGATTATTCGGATGGCAGGCCTCTCGTCCAGAAGCGAGGCAAGGCCATTGATTCTCTCCATCTTTCGCGCTCTCTCTTTCTCTCTCTCTCTCTCCGTTTCCTAGGTTGAAATCCACTTGGTCTGGAGCTGTTATGGGTTTGAAGGCTGAAGCTGGTGACTCGTGAGGTTGGGATCAGTTCAGCACGTCAGCAGCCGCAGCCGCAGCCGCAACCTAATGGTAGGTATGGGCGCCTCTTCACTCTTACACCCAGCTGGTCGGACGAAGCTTTGTGGCTTTAGGTCTCGGGGTTGGCGTTTGCCTGGGTAACTGCACTATAAAATTCTTGCATTGTCATCGGGTTGGAGCTGAAGCGGCCGAGAGGCCTAAGGGAAACAATCGGCGTGGTTCTGAGTACCTTGTTATCAAAGAAAGTTAATTCTTTCTAAGTCATAAGTATAAGAATATAGTTTTAATAAAATAGTATAGTACCTACTTAGCACTTAAATTAAGATACTTTTTTAAGCTTACTATAAAAGAAAAATAACTATACTACTAACTACTTACTATTAAAGTCCGTAAGTAGCGCTATAGCTTTAATTACTATAGCTTTAACTATAATAGCTTCGCCCGTAATAAGCAAAAAATCTAGTTATAAATCCCTTAAAAACCTCTTATTAAGAGCTATAAGAGCCTCTAAGTATACTAAGTTAAAATGCTTACTAAAATACTAATAACTAAACTAACCCTACAATAACGATTTTAATAAAAAACTTAAAAAAAAACGCTAGAATCCTTACTATCGTTAAGTACGATTTATAAAGTATAGTAACGCGGCTATAGAGTATTACTAATATATCCTACGCTAAGAAAGGTATTATTAATATTAACGAGATAGATAGGGCCGTGTTAATATAATACCTCGGCTTCCTCCTATAGCTCGAGGATAATTACCTTAAATAGTATTAAAAATCTATTAAAAAGCTCTCTTAAGTACTCTAGCACATCCACTACTATTTCCGCAATAGTAAGACTCCCGGTACCTACGTATAAGAGTAGGTTACCTACCTCTAAATAGTAATACTAGCTTATTAATAAGCTATCAAAACTACGATTCTAACGATCCTTTAACAAGGGAGAGGGTAGAATAGAGGAAAGGATAGGAGACTTATGAAAAGGGTTAAGGTTAAATAGTGCGGAATTCGAGGGTAGGGTAGCGTCTATATATACTGCGGCAATCCTCTAGTAATACAAAACGATGGAGTTAAACAGTGAATCGGCGTGGTTCAATTTGTGTCTAGACCTCGAAGGGGAAGAAAACGACCGGCGCGGGGCGGCAGCTAATTACTTGCCACGAGTAGATTGGCTTGGTGTTGGTTTGCGTTTCCTTTTTTTGCATATCGGCAGAATGAGATCTTCGCAGGCGCATCCCAAAGTTGAAGACATGAAGAAGCAAGCAACAGACCAGTGACCACGAACGCTGACTTTGCTTGGTGCATCTGGTGCATCTGGTGCATGGGAGAGCCAAGATTCTAGTCGGATGAGGCGTGAGAGAAGCAGCCAAAGAGCCCAAAAAAAGAATCAAACGGAGGAGAGCAGGGAATGTGGCCTGGGGAAAATTAAGTGGCTTTTCTGTCTAAGCCCGATATGGAGTTATGGGGTCTTGAAGCGAAGGGCGGCGTAGGCGGGGACAACCCTCGAATCCCGCACCTGCCTCCTGCGACACTGGACACAATGGATGAGGAAAGGGCACTTGCCTCAAGCAGTGTAGGTAGGTACGAAGTACGGAGTGGACGTACCTTTGGTAAGGCAAGAGTCTGGAAGGCACAGGGGTTGCCAAGTCGCGCACCTGCACTTGCACTTGCACTTCACCTGCACTTACACCAAACCTAAGTGACCGGCGCGGCTGCACCTAGCCACGTCGCACTTTTCAGGAAAACACCACGATGATTTTTCTCTGGCATACTACCTAAGGTACGGAGTGATGTGCTCGGAGAAATGTGCATTGGCTGCTTGGCTCCATCATCTTATTGTGCATAAGGTTACTGGCGCTAGCCATGCACGCCGCTGCACGCTGCACTCTGCAAGGGCGACAGCACGCGGTTGGGGTTCAGCCGGAGAGAAGCTACCGCGGAACACCTGAGAAATAGCGTCCACGCCTTCTCCCTTACCCATGGAAATGCACGTTTTCTTCTGAGTTACTTCGTACGAAGTACACCATCGTGAGGGCATGAGGTGATGACGTCCATTCGGGAAGTTGGAGGGAGGCAGGGTGGCCCCTCGCTGGCTTCCTCGCCAAACTCACTTGGACACGAAGCCGCGACTATTGAATCTTAATCCTCGAAATTATCGTACAATTCGGGAGGGGAAGAATGATGAACGATGAGGCAGGCACGCCTGAGGCAAGCCACCTCATAGTACACCTTCCAATGCCAGTGACGTCCTGCCATCATCCTCGTCCCTCTTTCCCTGGTTTTCAACCTTGGGCGGGAGACCACTGACAAAGGCGGAGGAAGAGGAAAGAATGACAGCCCGTACCCTCCACTGCTACGAATACACGTGCTTGCCGGCCGGACGGCGGTGCGCACCTTCCGCTGCCCTTCCATGAGTGGGGGTGGCAGGGAGGCGGCCCAAATCATCGGTTCCAACACGTTTTGGGGGCAGATGCGGTTGTTTGTTCGCGCCTTCCACCTGTACTGCCGGTCCTGCCTTCCAACTGCTTGCCTCCAGTGCACTTACCCCGCCATTGAACATCACCACGAGGCTTCGCTCCGGTCTTCGTGGCGGATAAGCAGCCTTAGATTTTCAGCTTCTCACCGACTTGTGTCCCCGTGCCTCTTCTTTTTTCCATAATCATCATCACCGCCTGTTTGCCTCGAGTTTGTCGCCATGTGAGGTGCCGTCTCATTACGGATGCGTCTCTCACATAAATACCATGAGCAAGCAACAACAGCCACACCACGTCAGGCCCAGCTGAAATAACCCTTTCTTTCTTTTTTCACACAGCTTGTTCCACCAAACCACGAAAACACAAATGGAGCATTGATAGATCTCAAACATTGGCTTCACATTGGCACTCGGCTGCATCGTGACAGACGCCCCCAAAGGCTCACATCTCGTACGACGCGCTGCCTACCGTACGCCGACACCCTCATTGCATTTCTGCACTTGGTCGTTCTTGTCTTCATCCCACGGCACTTCAACTTCCGAGTCATCGCTTTCCTTGCAGGCTGCAGCCGTCGCGTCCCGGATGCAACTCTGCAAACCAACCTAGGGCGCATAAAGAGCAATTTTGCACACAAACTAGTCAGTCATCATTCGTCGCATGTTTTCTTCATCCCAAGGTCTGTTCGTCACAGTACGGATACTCCCTTCTGCGTCGTCCCATCTCACATGGCCATCCCTTTGCTTGGCTGCAGTCACTTCAGTAGTCTCCCGTAGTCTCATGTCGGGAACCACGGCCCATCACATTGATCACACACTTTCTCTACGTGCCCTCAGGTTTGGTTTCTTTTTTCCACCATGTGTGTTTGTACTTACTAATTCGCGCAAGCGTGACGCCAATGTAAGGTACCAACGGCACTCTTCCCCCCTTGACACAAACAAACTTCCCATCAACCTTTATCTTTGTCTTTATTCTCACCATCAGCCGTTTCCCTCAGACTCGGAGAAGAACTGAGAGGCTATCTTAGTCGGAACATGATCGAGTGGCCCTGTTTAGGCAGCTCGCTCGGGTACACTGACAGATTGAAGATGCGGCTACCCAGCTTGGGCAGACTACGAATGAGGCCTGCCTCTTTTCGGCCAATATTCCGAAGCCACGCCGATTCAGCGTCCGGTGAAGCTTCCAAAGTGCCGACAGTCGCGCCATTTCCGCCATCTTTACCACCCTGGCGGAGAGGCTGATACAGCGACCACAGCGACCACTGTCGTGTCTTCCATAATCAATGAAGGACTTTTTTCGCGACTTCACGCAGGTCCAGCAAATTCATGGCAACGGCCATGTTGCAACTCCGATCAACATTTTGTCCGCCCCTTTTCTTCTCGCCCTGGTCTCCGTTCATTTCGAGGGTCCCTTCTTGATGCTTCGTAGATCGACAAGTCGCCGTCAAATTGGAGGCACTCAATCTCATCAGCTTTATCCCAAGGGCCTTCAGAAGGCCAAGATGTCGCAAGGTGTTCCGACTTCATTCGCGAAAATGACGGCGCGTAACCTGGCAGTGCCTCGAGCGTTTCAGTTCGCTTGACATTGTCGACCATCTCTCAAGTGACAAGATGGATCATTTACCCTGGTCCCGAATTCTCGGGATTGGCTTTGATCTCATGGGGCCACGTCGAGAACTGCCGCACGTCGCATCCCACATGGCAAGTTGCGGCTCACGAGGCTTCAAACCTTTACAAAATGTGTACGGAACGGCACCGGCGGTGAGGCGTTCTTCTACTCGAGCCATCTCAAAAGCCATTCCAGCTGGATGTGTTTCAGATCTACAGAGCGGTCTGCCAAGCCATCTCCTGGTCATAGCCACGCTTTGCAGGTGCCAAAAATCGTGGCCAAGGAGGATGCCGTCGCCGCCACCACATCCGTGTGTTTTCTCTTGTTGTCTTTTTTTATCTTCTGCGAGCCGGTCCCCGAGCGCCTATTGTTTACCACGTCGATCATAACGCCACACTCGGTGGCGTCGTAGCTCTCTTCTATCTCGGATCTCAGAAGCCTCGAACCAATCGTTCAGGGTCGACCGTCTCTCCCGTGCGGCTCTTAACGCCTCACTCCTTCATCTCAAGTTGGGACGAGAATTTGATGCTAGTTCATCTTGATTTCCCTGTACCACGTTGTTGCTCCACTCAACGCCCCTGACTTCTCAGCTCGTCACAGCAACGAGTCTATGTACGACTCAACTCTGAACCGCTACGGAGACCCTTACTTGAAAGGGTTATTACGGAGTACTAGATACGCTATTCGATCAGCTCCATTACTTTGTTCTTATTCATCCTGCGATCAACCAGTCAAGCACGGTTCTCAGGTGGTGCCAAACCACTTAAGCATGAATTACATTCTGTTGCCCCCACAGAAAGTGCCGCAGTGGATTAACGAGTCAGGGATGGTCTGCGACGGGGGCGAACCCTTCTTGCAGACAACACCTAAGAATACGAGTAGCTGAACGTTAGCGGCCTCGGCAATGCGACGCCGTGACCAGTCTCCACCATGAAGATGAAAAAAGATTGAGGCGTCTGAAGTTTGCCGGTTGGTATTCACCACGCTCAATTTCCTCTCCCGCATCTTCGACATCGCTGTAATCAGACGACCAATCAACATCCGCCACCTCAACTTTAGGTCGTGATATTGGTGGACTGCGTACGATCTGTGTGTATTGAGACCACTCATCGCGACTGAGGCCGGGAATGCTCGCACGCCTTGGTCTGATAGGGCTTGTGGCCACCTGTGCCTCAGGGGCCTATGTGCAATGGCAGGGCTGTGGTGGTCATTCAAGCAAGACAGATGTCTTCGTTCCCCAGAGTCTGCGAGCCACTTTGGAGCCGTCAGACGATGGGCGCCAGAACCAGCTGACACTCCAGGTCGGGAGATGGATGGAAGAAGCGGAATGCCAGGATCTGGCTCGAAGGATGCCCTATGCAACACTGGAATTCGAAATGCTAGGCCGTTCTGCTGCGTATCAAACCACAACCCAGACAACATGTGAAAAGCTCAACTTTTCAAAGAATTGGCGCTCGTCACTGGTCAACCCCTTCAGCCTTCATTTGTCTATTTCGGAAGATATCGGCCGTCTGCCACCATTGTCAACATTCCATACGACTTTGCACCTCGAGGGAAATGACTCGGAGGAGATCAGCTGTCGTCAAGCAAATATCACTCCAGCACTAAGTTCAACCGTCACCGCAATCGTCACTTACTCGACATGGGCCATCTTTCTCTTTGTGCTCCTTGTCGGTATTTTACGCTCTACCTACAGCACACCGATTGCGCTAGACGACGAGGATGGCGAAGAGCAACGCTCGATACGGACTGTCCTACCGAACGTAGGGGATTGTCTCCAGTACCTTCAGTTCATCTTCTTGACCGGCGGGCTCAGTTTGCGGTATCCTGGATTCTACCAGCCGGTAGTCAGTCACCTCAACTTGTTTTCCCTCTTCGTCAACGGCCCAGTCACCCACGGCGTGGTGTATGACAGGGTCGAAGACGGCATCTACGTATTGAATGGCACATACGGCGGCACGTATGGCCTGGAACTCATGACCCAGATCGCAGGTGCACCAATGACCATGGACACTTGGTTGAACATGGTCGTTCTCATGTTCATCATCGCCTTTGGTGTCGCTTTGGTCCTTGAGGTCGTCTGGTTTATGAAGCGAAGTCATGACTCTGACAGCGAGTTTTCACGGTCGGCCGGCGGCATGAGATACACGGCTAGTCGTGTCTTGCGTGGTATCTTGTCGTATTTCATGTTTCCACTTGCAGCTTTGTCTTTCTATCAGCTCGATAACGCCTCGATCCTTCCCGCATACCATACATCAATGGCTGTCGCACTAATTCTTGCCATGATGGCCGCTTTTATTTGGCTTATCCGCAAAATTCCTACGCGCAGCCTAGGCGTCCTAGTTTTCGACAGCACTAAGCGTTATCGACAACTCCGTGCCGTGGACGATGCCCGCCGCCGGGATGGAACTTTCATTTTTGTCTTGTTCGCCCTCACGTTTGTCCGCGGCGCCGCCGTTGGTGGCCTGCAGATTTCCGGGCCGGCTCAGTTGGCCGTCCTCGGTGCCTGCGAGCTCGTGCTCTTGGCTAGCATCGCCGGGTTTCAAGCATACTCGACTTTCTCCATCGGCAGCATTGCGGCGACCATTCGGCTTTGCAGCCTGATTTTCCTGGTTGCATTCCTACCCGGACTTGCGACACCGATCAGCGTCAAGAGTGCTATCGGATATCTACTTCTAGCTGTTCATGGCGGCATGCTACTACTTGGCTTCTTCGTTCCTACTCTCTGTGAGCTATCGAAACTTGTCAAGGGCTGGTGGACAGCACCGCGACCAGAGGTAAAACTTAGAATTCCATGTATTTAATAACTTTTCTAACACATGTTCTATAGATTTATGGCCTCCGCCAGCTCCGTCGACGCGAGGTGTCAAGAACCAATCTCGCTTCCATGTATACGTCCAGCATGCCAGACACATCGTATCCTGAGCCGAACGCTGTTGAATCACCCAACGCGGGCTATCTCCGGCCGACATATCGGTCGGATAGTCCCAGCACTATGCACCTAGCCTCTTCGACTACCTCTAGTCGATACTTCCGGCCACCGCGGTCCAGTGCGTCTATCTCGTCAGTCGAGAACCCACGCAGTCTCGGCTCCTCCTTGTACACTACCTCTACGCCTTCAAGAACGACATCGACTTCTACCACATTTATAGACAAGCACTCTGTTCAGCGATCCGAGTCAATCATGTCCCCCAGCCGGCTATCAGAGTCAACCGAGGAGGTTTCCAGTTCGACATCCCAGAGATCACCCACAAGGCCCAGCGATGGGCCTCTCGGGCCACGTTGGAATGACTATTCCTTCCGTGAAGCAGATCTCTACTACAACGTACCTCGCCCGCCACTAGTAGAGCGGGCGTCGGAGGAGTTGCCCAGGCCACCGGCTCCGCGACCCTCCTTCCGGTCTTCGTCCGGGCTATGGGCAAGGGTAACTGGCCAATCTGGCACGGGGGAGCAGGGGTTTCAGGTTGTCCGACCTCGACCGGCCTCGGAACAGGGCTTCGTAGTTGTTCGACCCAACAGGCCAAGTAATCTCAGCAACGGTGCTCCAGGAGCTGCGCCCAGTGCGTTGCAGTGACTTGATTATCAACTCGATCACGAAGATTTTCCCGTCAATGTCAACAGTTAAATATTGCGACCTGTTTCGTATCATTGTAAATATAAAAGTTAATAGCATAATGCGGCGTTGGGGTGCATTGGTTTTCGGGCTGTCTGACTACTTGGCTGAATCAAACTGTTCAAAACTTTTCAAAATTTTGACACACTTTTCCGCGGGATCGAAAGTACGAAGAAAGTCTAAACCCCCTTACACAAGCTTGACCATGGCATTCATCCCATCTTTACTTCCCTTTATTTCCCACCGATAGGCAATTGCCTAATTCGATCCAGTGGGTCCTGTGGGGCGTCATGTGATTGGTCAGGACTAACTCATCCAAAACGACGACAACATGCCCTTTATCGAGTCGATATTGAGCTACATATCAACAACATTTCGGGAGCTACCTGTGGTCAGATTCCTAACATGAGAATTATCACGTCAAATACATCATCATGAGAAAATTCAAGGAGGCCTGGTGCCTATGATGTCACGTGAGCTGACTACAACGGCTGCCTGAAGACCACAGAAATGGGATCCCGACTTTTCTATATTAAAGCTCTCCTGCGTCCGTACTACTAAGAAGACGGAAACTTGATAACACTTATTCTCTATTTTTCTTGACCTAAGGAGCGCCAAATACAAGAAAAGCTTTGTACATTTGCTTCCCTGTGTACGCATCCCCAATATCCTTTGCCCCCCTCTTCGCGTCACCAACTTTGGTCGCCGTCACCAACACTTCAAGAACATACAACGGCAAACAGAAATGTCGTCCTCCACGCACCTCATCTCCGCCACCCCAAATACAGCATCCTTCCTAGCCGAGGCGCGCGCAGGCTTCACCGCAGACTTGGCCTCTCCACCGTCCACCGCCAAAGAACGACAGGAACTCTTGACCTCGATCCAGAGTTTTGCGTTTCAGTTTCTCAAAGCCGCCGCTCACGCCTCCCACTCCCATCTTGAAGTCGCTCAGACGGACGACAGTCCAAGAGGGGAGCGAGAGGAGAGAGATGGTCATGCGGTAGAAGCAAACATGGATCCAGAAACAGAGACAGACGATCTCGCCCAGCAAGGTCTCAATGTCCTCTGGGGAATGTTCACGTCCACAGCGCAGGTAATCGACGCAGCCGACGCGTTTCACGATCGTCTCGTAGGTTTGCTGGCGTGGACGAGGGAGTTTGACGGGGCTTATAGACGGCTTCATGGTATCGTTGGGGGTATTGCCGGTGGTGGTGGTTGGGGGTCGTATGGGTTCGGGCAGAGTCTACAGCTCGCGTGGGAGCAGCTCGTCGCAGCAGACTTGCCGAGCGCGGCGGCGACGCGGAAAAGTCGGGATCTTGCGGCGTTTTCTGCGAGGGTGTTGGCGAGGGGGTTGTGTGGAGAGTCTGTTGCTGGGACTGCGTTTTGGGTTTTTGAGAGGGCTTTGGGGGGAGACGGGGATAGGCGTGAGATTGTGTCGAGGAACTTAGTACCTGCGGTTGAAGTATGGTTGGAGCACGCGTCACATGCCCTCCTCGCGCGTTGCTGTCCTTCTCCCGCGGCAGCTGGGCTTGATCCTACCACTACCGCGGCAATGGATCCGATCTCGCGGGCCGATGGTCCTTCAACGGACCAAGTCACCGCAGAAACCCAGCGCGACGAGTTCAGCATGTCCCACTGGCTGCGCTGGCGACGCCGTCTCCAGGAGCTGAGTCACGATACCGATGCCGATGTGGCGAGGTTGGCGAAGAAAGGGTTCATGAGTATGATTTTCTGTGGGAGGGATTTGGGGGTTGAGGTGGATGGGGAGGCGAGGTTTGCGGAGAGGTTGCAGGGCGTTATGTATCGGGAGCTTGTGGGAAGTGGGAAGGGGGTCATGGAGGGGGAGGAAGTTGAGATTGAGGTGGATTGGGTTGACTGAGGTCTCTGGGTTTTTGGGTTTGAGGAGGGATGTAAGAGAGCGAATTGTGATGGTGGTCGGTTGTTGAACGAGTGTACTTTGGTGCTCTTGTGTGAATGTTGACTTATTGTATGTGCCCTGGTACCTTGGTCTGATCATGACAAATGTCCCGTTTGGGGGATAGATCTTGTTACTTGATCATTAAAATTCATAATGATCATATTGGGAATCAATCCAAACAGTTACTTACAGTAGTTATCAAATTTCCGGTCGTAAATGGTAAGTCAAAGCACCCACTTTTGGGCACCCCCCCCTTTTGGGCACCCCAACAAAACATAGCATCTAAACATTAACACTAACCATAATTAATTAATTAACTACCTTCTACTACTATAATAATATAATTAGAATTCCTACTAAGTAATTCGACCCCTATAAGTTAATTAGGACTAACTAAACGGTCGCTAAAGTCCTCCTAAGCTTTTTATATATCCTAAATATTTATAAACTTAATATTTAGGTTTATTAATATATTCTTTTTTTTTTTTTAAACTTTATATACTTAATCCTAGCTTTAAGAACTCGAACTTAATACTAAGATATAGCTAATTAATAAGCCTACTCCCTAAAAACCTTTTTTACTTTTTTAAATAATAGTTATTAAGTATTATTATTTAAACTAAGCTTTATAAATAGCTTTAAATAATCGTAAAGCTCGCTAGCCTTTTTAAAAGTTAACTAGTTAATAATAAAAATTACTAATATTTAGTTAAATAGTTTATTAGTATTATTAATCGTTTACTTAGTTTTTATACCCTTTTTAAATAGTATAACTTATATAAATAAGATTATTAAATTAAAAAATAGCTTAGTTATATTAAGTAATTATAATCTAGTTACTTTCTACTTACTTTATATATTTAATAATATTAAACTAGCTAAATAAGCAAACTAATAATAATTTAAAAAGTACTACTTTTTAACAATAATAAAATTATTTACTATATCCTCCTTACTAAGCTCCTTTTTATAATAAAACTTAATAAGCTTAAAAATAACTATATTTAATAACTAGAGGATATAAGAAGTATATAGTAATAAAAATAATAAGTAAATATTATTTCTATAGTACTTTTATATAAATTCTTTTGTTATATAACTCTTATACTTATTTAATACTAATAATCGAGGCTAGTTTAGTTTATTAAGCCCCCTAATAGGGGGGATCTTAGTTTATAATAAGAACACTTCCTTTAACTAATAAAGGGTAGTTTTATTAGTTATTTAACTATTATTTATTATTATAAACTTCTAACTATTATAAGTAATAAGTTAAAGAGGGAACTATTACTATTAAACCGACTTTTCTTTATAAATAACTAGTAGTTTAATAGCTTTATTATTAATAAAAATATACTTAATAATTATTACCTAAGTACGTAAACTAGGCTCTTTTTTTTATACTATTATAACCTCTACTATACTTAAAACTAGCTTATTAGCTCCCTTACTTTTTATTATACTAATCTTATCTATATTATACTTATTAACTTATTTAATACTACTAATTTTTAATATATTAAGTAATCTAAACTATAATTTAATTATATTAATAATAGCTTTATTAATATAGTACGAATTTATTAAATAACTTTTCTAAACTCTTATTAATAAATTCCTCTTAATAAAAACGTTAATTTATCTCTTTTTAAATAATTTAGTATCCCCCTAAGATTTTAAAACTTACTTAGTAAATTCCCTAACTTATTTATAAGTTAATATAATACCTAAGTAATACTAAACTCGAATTTACTAAGCTAACTAGTCTTTTTATTATAAAAAAAGCTTTTAAAGCTCTATAAATACCCTTACCCTCGTTTAATAGCCTCTTTTTTAACCCTAAAGTATTATTTTAGGAACCCTAAACTCGATTAAGGCCTTTTTAATAAAAAGACCGTTTTTAATAATATTAAGTACTTATTAAAGCTTATTTTTAATATATAATACTATTACTTATTAATTAGTATATATACTAAAAAGGAATATATTTGGACGATTTTTGTAATTATTATGTTAAATTAAAATAATAAGTAGGGTTTTAATATAGTAGCTGGGAGGGATTTTTTGGGGTGCCCAAAAGGGGGGGGTGCCCAAAAGTGGGTGCTTTGACTTATGCCAATACAACAAGCTTGATAGATGCTGACGGTCCATTGAGTTTGCTGCAAAAATAAGATGTTTTTTTGTCCAGATATCCTTGTGACCATAGTCTTGGAAAATGATATTGCTTTGACAAAACTAATGCCACCGATAGACAGGTACAACTCTGAAAATCGGTATTTAGACACTTTTGTAGTATGGTCGAATAGAAATTTCGAGCAACAAAGCTCTTCCAGCATTCTGGGGAAGCAAATGGTTTATCAAGGTGTGTGAAACAGGAATTTTCCGATGCTTTACTCAAAGCCGCTGGTTAGCATAATACTCCATCGCGCCCGTCTATAAGAGGTCACTGTTAAATTCACCAGGTGTTGTCGATGAAATTGGCTATGTTGATATCCAACCAGAAAAAAGAGAAATCATCTACGCGTAGAAAAAGGTCATGTTCGTAGCACATTACTATAAGTAGGTACACATTATACATTTAGAGTTTTAGTGGCGCTTGAGCGACCTTGACCTTGCGCGAGGCATGATTCTTACCAAATTAGCTGCTCTTGCACATGCGTCCATTGTTATTCACAGTCCAAGCCTCGCTACCAACAGCGGCCACGTTATACAGCAGACCCTTGGGGTCGTACTTGTTCTTGATGCCCAGCAGAGCCTCGTAGTTTACTCCGTAAAACGTCTCCTGCCAATCCTTCTGCTGGAAATCGGCCTCGTTAATGTACGCGCCCGCGCCCGGGGTAGCCGCCTCGATGACGGGCTGCACAACCTCGGTCATGCGCGTCTGCTCGGCCACCATGTCCTCGAAGGGCACCTCGAAGCTCCAGGGGAGGGTCAGGGAGACCTGGACGATGGAGTCGCGCCACTGGGGCAGGACGGCGTTGAACTTGGCGCTCTCGTCAGCGCCGTCGTGGCCAAAGTGCGAGACGTTGAGGCCGACGCCGATGTAGGTGACGCCCAGCTCGACCAGCTGCCGCGCGGTGGGGCCGAAGTCGGGGAGGACGGCGCGGGGCAGGAGACGGCCGCCGAAGAGCTGGGTGCCGACTTGGATGTTGCCGGAGGGAAGGGGGCCCCAGTAGTTGTTGTAGTGGTCGCGGTAGCTGTCGAAGGAGGTGAGGTTTGACTGGAGGGTGATGTTGAGCTGGGCGAGGGAGTCGGTGAAGGGCTGGAGGATCTGTTCGACCTCGGCCTGGGTCTTGTTGTAGGCCGTCATGGCCGGGGACTGGAGGAAGCCCGGGCCGAAGAAGTAGATGATCATGACGCCCGAGTCGACGATGGCCGGGAGAGCGGCGTGGAAGGCGTCAATGACTTGGTACAGCGTCTCGTTGTCGGCGACGGTGACGGCGAACTTGGCACCGCTGACGGGGGCGTCGGGGTGGGCGCGGGTGGTGATGGAGGTGACGACTCCGTAGTTGCCGCCGCCGCCTCCGCTCAGGGCCCAGTACAGGTCTTCATTCTCTGCTCTCGAGGCCGTGAGGAGCTCTCCCGTCGGGGTGACGACCTCGAAGGAGAGGGTGTTGTCGGCGGCCAGGCCGTAGATGGTGCTAAGAGCAGAGTGGCCGCCGGCTTGAACATAGCCTCCAGCAATGCCAACGGTAGGACACTCTCCCGTAACGACGGCAAGCCCAGCTTCGTTGGCGGCGGCGATGGCCTCGAAGCCTTGCACGCCCGCGCCAGCCTTGAGGGCCTTGCCGGCGTAATGTTCATCATCCCAGTCCACGATCTCGGTTCCCTTCAGGTAGTGGGTCCAGATGGCCAGGGCACCGGCACCGGTCGACCGGCCGTTGTAGTCGTGACCCGTGTTGCGGATGATGAAACGCACATTCTTTTCATCCGCGAACTTGAGCGCGGCCTGGACGTCCGCGGGCCCAGAGGCGTTCACTGCGTAGCTGACATAGTTACCCAAGGTGCAAGGGACGTCTTGCGCCGTGAAAGGGTCGCAGCTGGCGTTGGCGAACAGGGGGGCCATAACCGAGGAGGAGGACTCCATGCTGCGAAGTTGGACGCGAGTCATTAGTCCTTGTCCATGATAGCTCTCACACGCGCAGGACGCGGGTTTGGGTCATGCAACTCCTCAAAGAGGGAGGTGTGACTGCAAGCTGAATTTGAGCCGGAGGGAGGAAGAGAGCAAGCGAGAAAGACTACGAGGTAGAAGAGACAGAGCGAGAATAGCAAACTCACTGGACTTCCGAATAGAGCCACGCCTCCTGAAGACGAGCGCACTCAGTCGCGTTGTAAGCATCGCCGTGACATGCGCTTCCCAGCGGGACGGTAGCGACCAGACGTCCCCCAACGGTCTCGTTGAGCTGCGCCCAGGTGTTCGCAGAGGGCCATCCCGCGTCTCCGGGCAGATACTTGCACGAAGGCGCCGTCGTCGTCGAGTTTGTCGAGGAGCTGCCCAGGCCCGAGCACCTGGCGGCGACGGAAGCGCTTCCGCCGGCCAGGGCCAAGGAAGCGAGGATCGAGACGCGCATCTTGGCAATGGGGGTAAGGTTATTTCGAGAGAGGAACGTGCTTTCTCTAGGCTAGGCTCTTAGCTTCCTCGCAGATCGCTGCACAGTCCGAGCAGTAAAAACTCAGAAAAGGAGGCGGAGGAAGGACGATGTCGCGAGAGCGAAAAGGCGGAGAGGGGTGAGAGGGGGCCAAAAGAGACACAAACCACCTTGGAAAAGTCTCACACGAGGCAGATGCTCTGATATTGTATATGCGACGCTGCCCAAAGTGGACTCTTTCTTCCCTTTACTAAATTGCCTCAATCTGTATTGCCGTCTTGTCCACTGGGCAAAGATACAAGAGGGCGCAATATTCCCACTCAATGACCAGCACTTTCTGCGCGGTTTTGCACAATTCTGGACATGATCTCCGGGGGTTCGTCGGGGTAAACCGCTGCGCCCCCCCGCAAGCCGGTGCCGTCTGCCGTTGGTCGGCTCATTTTTGCTGACGATTCGTACCTTGCATACTCAATATGCAGGCGGGCCAGTCGTTGGAACCAACAACAAATTGCGGGCATACGCAGTAAAGCCGGGCACCATGGATACCATATAGTACTCCGTAAGAAGTGGGAAATCTCTGTCCCTCGGTCCGCCTAATCCTCGGTAAACCAGTCGAATGGAGAAACCCAAAAGCCGTGTTTCCGCTGCGAACCCTTGAACCAACGGTGTAAAACCGCACTTCTTCATCTTGGCGGTGGGAACCGCGCGCGGGGGGTGGTTTATGGTATTGAAGTGAACGGGCAAGGGTCGCGGCGCGGGGGACCCACATCCGGGGGTGGTCCGGCCTCCCGATTTGCCTCGCCGGGCTCGCCGCATCTCTGCACCCCTGCCCGCGCTTGACTCGTGAACGCCTGGGCGGGACGGACCTGGGTCATCCGCGAAACCTTAATCTCGAAGGACTGGGGTTTCTACAGGTTGAAAGCCCTCTGTAAAGATCAGATATCACAAAAGGCGGCCCTTTCGTTCATTTCGTTTTTTATGCCCTGCCGGTGCTTGTGAACCCCAGCTTGCTAGGGTGATTATTTTTTCTTCCCTCCCTCTCTGGTCGTATCGTCGTACGTGCAATGGATAGGACGGCGGACACACGGGCTTTCTTGGGGAACCGATTTGATCGATCATAGATCAGATGTTCCGTCCACTTGCCCAGGCCTTGAGCGGGCCAGGAAAAGCGAGGCGAAAGTTTGAAAATAGATGAGCGTGAGGGATACGAGCAGTGTCTTGGATGGTGTGCTTTGCATAGTCTCGCATCATTGCGAGGGTCTCACAGACACAAGATCTTGGGGGAGCCTGAACTTCTGGTGGCGGATGACAAACAGGGAGGAGAGATGGCCACCCCCAGGCCCCCTCGAGAGTCGAGACACAGATCCAGGCAAGGTGTGATTTGTGCTGTCTGGCTCTATGAGTGAGACATAACGCGCGCCGTTCGGCGAGCTCTTTGGAATTTGAAGCCTGATCTCCAGGAACAAAGCCATAGTCCAACAAGCCATCGCCGACGCTAAACTATGTCACACCCTGCCATAACGTCAGTACTCAGGACTTGTCGTCCCCGCATGGTGGCCACGAGCTTAAGCTTCTGCCTTCGCCGACTAGTGACTACGCATGCGGCAGATGCGCACGCAGATTGCACCGTCGAAACGACGCTGCTGCATCCTTCCCGCCCGGCTGGGTGTTCCCTTTGATCTTCGTAGGCGCCGCGCCGGTGAGCCTAGCGTATCCTTACAAAGTAAGGTACGAGATAGAGACAAGAGAAGGGGAGCTGGGGGGAAACTGGGTATTCGTCAATTACCGCCCCGGCATATGTGGAGAATTTGGAAAGCCCGAATCTCTTCAGCAAGCCACTCGCGCAATTTCGACGCCTCACACATGCAGTGCCGCAGCCGCAACGAAATGTGATGCAGCAAGGGTCTGCCACACCACTGGGTTCGGAGACGGGCTTTTATGAGTACGTGGAGAAAGAAGAAGGGCAAGCAGCAAAAAATGGACTTTACCTTCTCTTACTAGTGCGAGTATACCTGGTGTGGGCTGTCCTATACTTGTCTTTAAGGTCAGTGGTCCCAGATTTGATAATTCGTCGTCCCCCGTCCTCCTTTCTACTGGGCTGTTTCCTTGCCGTCGTCAACCGAACTTCCCGGATCCAATCATGACTGGCTGGACATACAATACGCCTGATGATGTACCGACCGATGGACCACGAATAACGGCAGTTTGCCTGACTTTTACCATCATTGCGCTCTTGTTGGTGTGTTTGCGGTGGTATGTTCGGACGACGCTGGTCAAGGCTGTTGGCTACGGTATGTGGGATCGGACTCGAAGGATGCCAGGCAGGGGTCTATCGCGCAGGGCAATGACTAACAAAGCGAATCTCTAGATGACTGGGTGATCGTCGTCTCCTGGGTAAGTCAACATCAAAGTCTCGATCCCTTTTTGACAGTTTCTTTGAATCCTGACGAAAGCTTTTAGCTCGGGGCTTGCGGCTACACAGTCTGCAGTGTAATACGTAGGAATCCCTCTTTTGTTGAGCTAGTTACAGACTCAAATCTGACCGAAGTGTAGAGACAAAATGGGGCTTGGGAATCACCAGACTTGAGGACATGCCTCCGCAAAATGTGCTTCCCTTTGGCAAAGTAAGAAGACGTACAAGCCGTGGAATCTACTCAACATTTGCTAATTGTCATTCCGATAGCTTCAATTCATTGGCGGTCCATTGTAAGTATCTTCCAAACTACCCTTGCAGCGTACAATGTGAACTACAAATAAGTACGGACTCGGCTGACAATGCACCATCAGCTACGTCCTCGGCATCTGGGGCTTCAAGATGAGCCTGCTGTTCTCCTATCTGCGATTCTTCCCGGCCGGCGGCTACAAGATTGGCACCATCATCGTAGCGGTAGCTTGTACGATGGGACACATTGCCTTCATGTGCGTCTTCATCTTCCTATGCACACCAGTTAGTCTTTCTCAACATCCCCCCCTTCTGCCGAGGCCATGTGTCGACTAACACAGGGCAACGCGCGACCAGATTGAGAAGCAGTACGATCCATCGATCCCAGTAAACGAAGGTCACTGCGTAGACGCAATCACATTCTACCTAACTTTCTCATCCTTGACCATCGTATTTGACGTCATCATGTAAGTCCCAGATTCATCATCCACGCGTTGTATACATGTGCCTCCCAAGACATTGTTGCTGATGACAGACTGTGAAAACACAGAATGTTCCTCCCCTTCCCCGTAATCCTCAAATCCCAAATCCAAAAACGCAAAAAAATCGTCCTCCTCGCACTCTTCATCCTCGGCATCTTCGTCACAATAATCCAAGCCATCCGAATCCAAACCATAAAAAACCTCGTAAACTACCTCGACTCGGCGAAATCGATCCAGTGGTCCGTCGTCGAGACCTGCATCGGCATCATCATCTCGTGCGTCCCGACGCTGGCGCCCATGGTGAAATACTTTGCCGAGCGGAGCCGCAACGCGGGCAGCACCACCGGCGGCGGCGGCGGCGGCGCCTCGAGACCAAAGAGTTCAAAGTATGCGCTGCAGACGTGGGGGACGAGGAGGAGCGGGATGCAGCCGCTGGGCACGGGGATCGATAACCGGGACGCGGACGGGACGTCTGTGAGTGGCGGGAGTTTGACGACGAAGCCGGAGGATAGTACGGAGAATATACTCGATCCGGGCGGAATTGTGTCCAAGGGGAGGACGCTGCATGCCGCGACGCCGAGTGAGCCCGAGTCGTGGACAGATCCGACGGATAAGGAGAGGAAGCAGGATGTTTGAGGACAACATGTGAGGGAGGAGGACCGGAGGGAGATCACAGGGCATTTTTTCACATGATACCATTTTGAATTTCAAGGTGTTCAGAGCGAACTAGCAAGCGTGTTTTCTCGCATTATTTAAGTACCATAAAGAAATCAAAGGTAACATAAAACTTTTTGCAAAAAAATGGTTCTCAATGACCCAGACGTCCTTTGCAAGCTCTCAGGTTTCGACGCGTTTCGTTTGCCTCATTCCTCATGATTTGGGCATGGCAGGCAACGCTATCAAACCATACCATCAGAAAGGAATAAAGCATGCCAGTTCCACTTATGCCCCGGTCACAGGCGACCCCTTGATCCGCATACGGGGAACAGGCCTTGATCTGTTCCGTTGCAACCATATCGCGATCCTCCACGATCGCAGGCGGAGACACGTATCGCAGGTGGCATATGCCATTGACCACCCGTACCTTGGTATACCCAAAGATTCAAGTTCTTGCTTTGTGAAATATTGCACCGAGAAAAGAAAGTCAATCTGATACACCTATAAGTTGGGGAGTCTTCAACTTCCATCATTTAGGTAGATTAAAGCCTGTAGAGGCTTATGATAGACAGGTACTATCGCGGAAAGAATGTAGTTGGGATTAACCAACATGCTTAACAACAACTTCTCAAGAGCGACCACAGAGTACCAAAGCTTGAAACATTTTCTTCTTCAAAGCTTATTAAGATAGACTCAAACTAGGTAACACAGTAAAGATTTGCAGAAACTCAGAAAGTTGATTTATTAAGAGTCTTCTCTCCTTCTACGCCTCATTCAGATAAAAATGACTTACCAAAGCATCACTTTGAAAAGTTCACTATAGTATCGCATACTCTGTTTTTCACCTACTCCATGATGCTCTGTCACCACAAGCCTACTCGGTGCTCTTGCAAAACCTGCAGTCCGTTATGTCCCGTCACTGCAATCAATCACATCATCAGAGCTGCAAAACTTCTTCCATGGACGGTCTGTGACATGAGCAATACATGAGTAAAGACTTACATCCATATGTCCGCATTATTGCACCAAACTTGGCTGATGAAGAAGATAATACGGGTGAAGTCTTCCGGTACACAATTGTCAATATCCTACTGAGCAACATCTCGACATCGAGTATGAGGGCCTATGCGGTACTATTCTTGAAAGCCTAGTGCTTGATTACATGTCATGATGTAGAGTCTCTCTTAGTAAGGTAGACAGGTCGCAGCTTATACCATCTTACCTTAGTCTCTCACGTGTCTTCTGCAGCCGAGCAGGACAAACACTGAATCCACTAACACGAGCTGAGTCTAGCTAGCTGCTACACTTATCGCAAAGCTATGACCTGCGCGGTTATTACTTAGAGTTTACTTTAGCGCGGATAATGCAACCGTGTACGTCAGAAATGCCAATGTTGTTTGTCCAGATGACCATCTGATTTCCACAGCTGCCAGGGTTCGTTCCTTCATCTGTTCTCCACAGGCCGTAGACACACGTTCGAGAAAATCAAGGATCGGGAGGGATGGAATAAAGTCAATTCGTATGCGTGGCTAACTCCCGCAAAGTAAACAATCATTCGTAAATGTTGTCCAACAAAATAAGCAGAGTCGTGTATATATAGAACGCCTGCATTCCATTCTGGAAAATAGTTTCATAAGACCATGAGCGCGTATATCAACACCAAAAACAACAAATATCGAATGAATATCAAAACACCCCATGATAGACCGTTACCAAAAGGCTCATTAAATGAGGAATGTTGTCGCACAGCTTCGCACATATGCCAATGCCATTGAACGCAACAAAGGTATGGTGAGAAAGATGGAAGGGTCAAAGAAGCCAAAATAACCAGGATGGTCGTTGGGAAACTCCCCCTCGCCCCGGTAGGTGCAGACATTTCGAAGCTTCGTCATAATCCACCTAAACAATACCATTCGGGCGGCGGCCACGGGTTGATTCGATGCTGTCTCTCCTCATGGACGTAACCGAGAAACGTCTCGAAATGGCATTGTCAATCTCCACGTGGTCCACGTCGATGTGCTTCTTGGGCACCCAGATGACCTGGATTAGTCCGATGACGGCGAAGAGGGCACAGCTAAACCAGGCGGCAGCAGAACCAGCGAAACTGTAAATGATTCCCACGAGAGGCGGGGAGACAGTTCTCGCCAGACAGGCACCGGACATGGCTACGCCATTGACCTTTCCGAGGGCTTGCGAAGTGGGCGTCGCGTTCTTGATCAGGATCAGGGTAACGGGGCCAATGATGATGCCGTAGAAACTCTGCATGATGAGGGAGAACCAGATACCAGCCTCGGTGAGGCTTTCAGGTAGGGCGGACAAGAAGGGCAGCAGCAAATACGCAGTTGGGTATACGATAATCATGGAAATGAAGGAGCCCCAAACACCGACGCGTTCTACAAAGATGGGGAAAATAAGACCCTGGATGAGCAGTCCAAGGACACCGTTGATGGCCAGATACACACCGACATCGTGGAGGGAGTATCCCAGACCGCCCCGGAAATCGAGTTGTCCGCGCGGATGCTTCAGGTCGGAAGGATCGTCGAGCAGATACGTGGGCAAAAGAGTACCGGCGGCCATCTGGTGGTACGAGAAGATGATGAAGGCAATGATAAGCATGACGACGGTCTTGTTGAACGTCTTGACCTTCTTCTGCCCCGTCGCCTGGGCACGCGAGTTCAGGAGGTGTTGGCGCAGGTCTTCGGGGATGACCTTGATTGAGTGTACCGTTCCAAAGGACGATCTCCTGAGGTCAAAGTCGTGCTCGAATGGCAAAGGCAAGCTCGATTCGGCGAAGCGCGGTCGCGAATGGCTAGTGGAAATGGAACGTCGCGGGTTGAAGGTCCGGATGGGTGCGCGGCGCAGAGGCGTGGTCTCATCGACGGCGTCATCATCGTCCACGGCGACGCTATTGCGACCGTTGTGGAGGTCATCGTCCTCCTCGAATTCGAGAGTCTCCTCCAAAAAGAAAGCACCCTGCAAGACGGCCAGGGAGATTGCTGCCATGGACACGAGATTCGGAAGCAAGTAGGGATTCCGGCCGAAAATACCATCCTCAGAGAAGACCGAAGGGTAGTAGACGGCAGGTTGGGCGAGGAAACCGCCCATGGCAGAGCCAATAATGCCGCCCAGTGTCCATACGAACGGTTGGACGGCGTAGGCCTTGGCTGTTTCCCCAACAAAAAAAATCAGTACGCTGTCGTTCGCCGCAATTTGCGCCGATAATTACACCGGCATAGAGAGAGAGAGAAATAGGGAGACTCACGCTCATGGTCGGGATTTTTGACCATTTCTGCCACCATGGTCTGCATGACGGAAACGTTGCCGTTGAGAGCGCCACCAACAAAACGGGCGAGTAGGGCAACCCAATACGTCTTTGCGAAACCAAAAATCAGACTCGAGATGGCGACACCGACGAGACCAAATAGCACGACTGGTTTGCGACCAATGCGATCGGACAGGGTTCCCCATCCCATTGAGGTGATGGCCTCGGCGACGGCGTAGGCGGAGATCAAAAGACCTGCGTAGAAACCGGCGTCTTCCTCCATGCCGAGATCCTTGACCATCTTATAGGTGTAGGCCAAGATAGAATTGAAGGCGATGGGCTCGGAGAATCGACATATCGCTATATGTTTGTGACGCGCGCGTTAGCCCACAGTCGCAGTGTGTTCCATTGAATGGCACTGGACAGCGCTGATAAGAAGAAGAGATTCCTTATCTGAGTTTGTCGAGAATGAGACGGAGGGGAAAGTTGGAAGAGAGAGGATGGGGATGGGCGTACCGAGAACGGCCAGTTGGCGCGTAGGAAATGCTTTGGGGTCTTTTCGTTTTGATGGAGCCATGGTGTGGTATCGTAGGTATCGTGAGAGTCTCCTTTGTCTAGATGTCTTGGTGTTTCTCCTACACTTCTCAGAGGTTGGAATGTTGGAGAGAGTAAGGTACGCAGAGTAAGGTTATGGGAGGAAAAGAAGAAAGAGGATCGGGATGACGATTTTGGCACCATGTAAATTACTGCGGGGTCGTGGAGAGAGGTTGGGGCCTTCCTTGGGGGGGGCCCTTGGCCTTTGCAAGCTCGGGGGGCAGCTCAAGCCGCAAATCGCAGGGCAATGGGGAAGTAATGGCCTGGGGAGTGATAAATGGGGGGCAATGGAGGCAATAGGGGAGGCTTGGGAAAGGCAAGTAATTCCCGTCCGCTACTCGGTACATAATACGCAGTAACGCAGGCAGGTGAAGGGCAGTAGTGACTTGCCTTAGCAGCAGCAACTGCAGCAAGCACAGCGGGCAAGAAATAACGGCATTGGCGGCCCGCGACACCGCCCCACCAAAACGCATGCACCTCACCGCCTGACCGGTTCATGATCGGCGCTTGACCGTTGGCCACACACGTGCAAGCAGCAAGAAGCATCTCATCATCCTTACAGTAACAAGATCCTAACACACGCAGTACGAATACTTATCCCCTTCTTTGCCTCCCCACGTTCATCATCCCGATATCCATGCATGAGGTGTCGTCATGTTGGTGAAGCCTTGGAGATCCATCCGGCACGGCCACGTACAGTTAGTTGTCCTCAGTGGATAGGTATTTATTGTCCAAACCTCAGAACTTGGGGTAAGTAAACATTGAGTTTCCTTTGAGACCCCCGAACCAGAGAGCAAGACATGGCGGATTCGGAACTTAATCTGGGGAACTTGACTCAGGTCAGTGCACTCCGTAGTCTTATCCGTAGTGTAACCGTCGCACTTGGCGGTTATTGAAATACCTGCCGCTGCCGCCGCCCGCTTGAGGTGAGGTCATGCACCGTGATACCTACACCTACTTTGCTCCTGTACGTAGCGACACCACAGTTGATGATCTCATCCTGCAATTCGAATTCGCCCCCATTTCGAGCACCCATACATCATAACACAGCTCGCCTCAGTCGCCTCCAACCCCCCCAATAGGTAGCAAAACCAATTGACCGACTTGATGTTAGCGCAAGCTCCTTTTCCCTTAGCTGACATGGACTAGCAATGAGGCTCGTCTCACGACAAAAGTAGTGCGACGCTCGGGACTGTCCTTTTTTTTTTGTCCTGCTCGAATCCGGCCTACCTTGGACAACGACAGGCCGGTCACCCACGGTAGATAGTAAAGCAAACAAGCCTCAAATTCGAGTCTGCAATTGTGCCACTTTTCTTCTGTGTAAATTTCCGGAGCCGAACCTCCTGCCGTTTGGGGTCTACCTTACCTTCCAACATGCTTAGGTTGACTGCCCGCACCTTGGAGCCTCCTTCTTGGACCTGCCAATTTGGAGGAGTTGGAGATCTCAGAACTGGCGGTGTGCTCACAATCTCACTAACTCCCCATCCCACAGGCAATCTCAATCTACCTTGACTCCAAATTTAGCTTCCGAGCAATTGACCGCGCTAAATCTCAATCCAACTTACCTTAGACAGCTTAGGTCTGACATCGTCATGTTCTTAGACACCCTCCCCTGAAATCAACGCCATCATCTACCCAGTACTTAGTGCTCAGAATTCATTCAGCCAAGCGCGACGCGCCTTTTCTCCCCTCCAGCCAAATATTTTCCATATCAAAAGTGCTTACACCCCCGAAGCCGATTTAAGCCTGAGACACCACCGAGTCGTTTTCCCTGTTCTCTAGCAAACTGCCACAAGTTCTTTTGAGCTCATCACGACGCAGCCTTCACGAGTTGACGCGGTTTCCCAAATGACAATGCTTCATACTCGCCACCGACGATGTGAAAGCCACAGGCTTTCCGGGCCTGGGAAGCTCATGCCTCGCCTTCCATAGCGATTCAGATTACCCATCAACAAGTAAAGCCAGTGTATTTATGCGCGCTCTCTTGAGAGACGCAAGAGTCACCTCATTAGTATCTGTGTTCATCGCACATGAATTCATTTCCCAGCCCAGTGTTTCACCGCTGATCACGTTGCAGCATAGTATACAACATTCTGTCCTTCCAAGCGACCTAAATGAGAAGGCCAGCGTCATTGCTAGCTGTGAATGGGCCTTCAGGCTCATTCATATGTCCGCGACTTGATTGGCTTTCAAGTTCCATCGTCTGTGTTCTTTGGAACTCGTAGACTGGGACACGACTCTAGGCTGGACGCGGACCCGAGAACAAGGAGTGTGGAATTCAATGAGTAAGCGATCAAGATATATGTCAAGGTCTCATTACTCTCCCAAGTCTGCCTTTATCGTCGTGGCTGTTTTCCCATTACCTGACATTAGATGAACACATCGAAGCACCGAAGCAGGTAAACAGGTAAGCAACCTCCCGCGTGCTCCCGCCCAAAGGCCATACATACTTGGGGCGCCATCAGGAAACAGACCCTAGGGCCCCCTTCTTGAGCCTCAAGAAGAATATAGCCTCGCATCGCGTTAAGAAGAGTATGTACCAAAAGATACGAATGGAGCCCGGATCGTTCCAGGCATGATTCCCTTGAGTCAACACAGCGAGTATCTGGTAACTATTGTTCAAGCACTGATTCCTACATATCTTCTGCGGTTTTTGCCAAAGACTAGACAAGGGTGCTGCCCCGATCTTGAACGGTTTAAAGGTTTGCGTCGATGGATGGATATTCTGAGCCGTTATCTGGACCTAGAATGGTTCGTCCCCAGTGAACCCCTCGACGGCGGACGCGCGCCGCTAGGCAGGGGCCCAGGGTGTTGGTGGGACAGATGGATAACGCGGGGAAGCAAGGGTTTGGGACGTTGACGGTGACTCTTCAAAACCCCAGGCAAATCCATTCAAGAGCTTGGAAGGATTCTCGTCTATATTGGAGTGTGCTATCCTAGACTTCACCTTGAAGCTTGAGAGGATAAAGAGGATCTAGTTTTAGTGGAACAGATGTTGAAATGATTCTCGAATCCCTTCAGTTCCAAGCAATGAAGAGTCGCAATTTCATGGACTCGTCTCGATGATAAGCTTGGCTCTTCGTCGAACGTAGATGTGTAACATGAGAGTCCCATCGCCTACTCTACGGTCCCTGCTTTATTACCTGTCTCTATCCTTCGTCACCAAGTGATGGGTCCCCTTACTCCTTTGGTACATTTGACCTTACCAACGCCCAATCCCTACATCGACTGCGTCGTTACACTGTCTTTCGGAAAGCGTTTACCTGCCGGTGTAATCAAGACGCAACTACTCTATTGAAGCAATGTCTAGATGCACACGTCTTACCCAAACCTTGCTCCCCGCTGTGCCCTTGTTGAGGGAGTTCATGAGCACAAAAGCCGGTATAACAATGGCCGACCTAGCACAAACCTTGCCGCTTCCAAACCACGACCAAACATCCTCCATGGTCTATTACCTGTGACCAGAGCCTTCTCTTGTCGCCAAAGAAAGACTTGAGGCTTCGCTGCATGGTTGGGATTTGAGTCACTCGACTCTCTGTCACCTCGGATTCCGAACTCTATCGTACTCAGTCCAATGTTGTGCAGGGATTTCCCAATGTTTGTGTCCTCGAACTACTTTTCACTACCGTCTGTATCCCCATGGAAAAGGGAGAAAAGATTAGCAAGTCTCTTGTGTTCTGTTCGAGAGAACCAAGAAACCTCACTGGTACTTGTAAGGGCGTCTGCCGAGTTTAGGTTGCTGCCAAAGTCCAGAACAGAACTCATCAACACCAAAGATTGTGAACCCACGAAAGTATCTCTTGATGAAGACCTTTGATTATGGTGAAGACACCGGGATCCAAAGACTCTGACTATGAAGCCGAGTTGTGAATGCTCATCTAAAAGTACAATAATCAGATCTAGCTCTATTGCTTTCCTCCCATTCATTGCAGTTCACATCCAAGCGAGCACACAATCAACAGATATGAGAATCGCAACGAGTCTGAAACTCAACCGATTAGAGCCCGACGACCTCTCCATCGAACCACCTCTCTCAAACATCTGCCGACGCGCTCCCCACAAGGTCCTCGTGCTGCCCTTCATGGAGGACCTCTCACTCTTCGCCATGCTGACCACCACCGCCAACGCCCTCGCCCTCGCAAAGGACGACCTCGCTATCAACCTCACCATAGGCCCTCGCCTCCCACGCCCACTACGCCCTGGGGCGGCTCCGCGTTCCGGGCCGAGCGCGCGCTCAACGAGCTCGCCCACGTCGCAGCCGAGACCGTTTCGCGCCGTGCCACGGAGGCTGAGGGGGTTTGGCGCGATAGGAAGATCATCGGCAGCCGTGCTGGGAGGGCGATGTTGAGGCCGAGGCATTTTGCATCGGCCACAAGCAGGCCTGCTGAACGCGCTCGGCCGATCCAGCGCATTGAAGGCTTCTCGCGGTCTGAAGGCCACGAAGACTGCTGCTCGCGACCTGCTCGTGGCCGTTGCCTAGAGGTATGTATGCTTGAGATTCGCTATCTCGTTGATATGAGACGTCTGACCGACCAGATTTCCACAGCAACTACTGCCGAATCTTCACATCAACTTTGACGAAGCCGACTGTCTTCCCTCGCATGCAAGTTTTTCAAATCTTTGCCATCGAGCCGGCATCCAAGGCGATGTCGACAAAGCAAGAGGTGGACAAAAACGACAATAACCTGAACACGAAAACAAATATAGACTACCATAGTTTCCTCTTCTCGTAACAGGCTACTTGCCGCCGATGAGACTCGGGATATCGTCTTTTGTTTCAAAATTGTAAAGGCGATGGAGGAAAGGACCCCTCGACGCCTTTTGCATATGTTTAATAGTGGTTGGGCCTCAAGTTGTACGCTCCCCGTCTCCGCGAGATGACAAGGGGTAGACAGTCGATACCTATATGATTGAGACGCTCGTCTCGGTGAAGGAGCAATGGATCCCCGAGAATGGGCATCATATCTTGTCTGCTAGCAACGTAAAGTGCCGGCTGGCTAGTGCGGATTGTCCAGCATCTCCATGATGTCTTGCGAGCCCATACCGAGTTTCATAGAGATGGGTTCGAGCAGCCTCTGCGACAAGATCAACACTCGAGTCAAGAAAGAGCGGATGCTATATCTTGCGTTGAGCACACGGACGACAGCAGAGCCAGAGCTTGAGCTGTCACGGCACTTAATGTGACAAGATTCCAGGATCTGAAAAACCTGATAAGCCGGTGCATTTCACATGGGCCATGCTACAAGGCAGGCAATTCTACTCGTCAAGAGAGACCATCAAGTATTTACGATGGGCGAATGCATGTACGCTCAATCATTGCGGTCCCCCTCACGTGCCCGTAGGCCGAGGGGCACCGCACCCAAGATTGTTCGCTTCCTTCTCCATTTCGATCTCCGTGTCCGATGGTCCTGGGTCCAGCAGAAGAGCGAACCTCTCAACAGACATTTGTTTTCACGAGAACATGAATGTTTTATTTTGCGTTGTTCAATAATGAAGAAGAAAGGAGGAAAGAAGAGTAAAGATGCGCTGCGCAGGCCGCGTTTTGTAGTGCGCCGCGAGAATTTTTTGGCAGGGTCCGTGCCTCAGGCAGCCAATCAACTCAACCCGACTGGACGACCCAAATGGGCGGGCACGAGGAAGACTGGGAATGAAAGGAAAGAAGGGTCCTTCCTTCGCGGTGCCCCCCTGCCTTCCAAGTGTTTGACACCCGCGGCCGGTCTTCGGCAAGCTGCGCTCCCCAGTGGGTCAGCTGCAACGACATGCCGTCACTGGGTGCTAGTCATTCCCAATCTCCCGCCCGTGCTGCTAGCACCAAGATAATCTCCCCTGGGATTGGGGATTGGAGATTGCTTCTCCAAACACCAACACAACAAAATCACACATACACACAAGATGGCCAAACCGACAGCAATGGCCGTAGACGCCCTTCCGAGGTTCCTGCTTCCTAGACTCAGCTGGACTGGTCCTGCGACAGCATCCCAAGCCCTACGGCCTGTTTCGGCACACCCTCCGAGCTCGCGCCGTCGGATGCACACCCGAACCAGTGCTTTCCACGATTCGAATTTACCATCCAGATGCCGCAGCAATGGCTTCAAGACCGAGCGCGCCTCGATACTGGCGAGCCCGGGCCTCACGAGGTCCTTCCATGCGACTCCTTCAAGGCGAAGAGACCACCACTTTGATACCTTGAAGTTCGTCCAGCGGATGAAGAGCGAGGGCTTCACGGAAGTGCAGGCCGAGGCCACGATGAAGGTCCTGAACGATGTAATACAAGAAAGGCATGCGACAGCGCCCTTATTTAGCATATTTATCCCTTCTAACAGCAGAGCAGCATACAGAACCTCACCCGAACCATGGTCCTCCGCGAAGACGCCGCCAAGGCAACCTACACCCAAAAGGTCGACTTTGCCAAGCTGCGCTCCGAACTCCTGTCCGCCGATAGCACCGAGTCGAGCACGACGCGCGCGTCCCACGAGAAGCTCGGCAACGACATTGCGAAGCTGAGCTCCCGGCTGCGCGACGAGATCGGCAGGACGCAGGCCAGTGTCCGCCTGGACCTGAACCTGGAGAAGGGTCGCATCCGCGAGGAGGCTGTCGGCCAGGAGCTCAAGATCAAGGAGACGGAAACAAAGATTGAGCAGGAGGTGGCGGCGCTGCGCGAGAAGCTTGAGCAGGTCAAGTTCCAGACGCTGCAGTGGCTGATGGGAGTGTGTACCGGTTTCGCCGCTCTGCTTCTTGGTGCCTGGAGGTTGCTCATGTAAACGGACCCAACCCCTGGGCTCGGCGTTGGCGCATTGTCCCACATCGCTGGCGGCGTTTCCAGAGTCAAGTGGAATATGCCAATGCACTTTGAGAATGCAAAATGCAGTATCCACGTAAGAGGACTTTCATCCCATCTTACCTTTGTTCGCAGCTGCCCTGCGTTGAATACGCGCGACATTTATCCAAACGGGCCGCTGCCTTGTGGTACGCAGATCCCAGGTCTCATGACCAGGCAGCTTGTCTCGAATATTGTAAGAAAGTCCTTATATGCACTTGCCAGATAGAGGATTGGGTACGAAACCCTCCAGTAAAATGAGTTCACCATCATATAAGACATTTCTCCCGAATCACACTTTGCTTCCGCCGAAACCTCTCTTCTAGCTTCTTCCAAACCCCCGTTTTCTCTACCCCGTTTACCCATGCACATCTCCCGAGCATCGAATATGTCAGCATCACCAAGATCCCAAGATGAATCCCACTATGGTTTTTCCATCTTTCCCTCGTGCCTTTCGATGATTCTGTAGAGATCACATCAGTCATGCCTCCCAATCCTGTGAATCGAGCAACACCATCAACGATATGGATATAGAACCTGAAGACCCGACGACCTACGGCTGGGCCTTCGGCGCGTACGAGAGAGTTGGCCCGGATACAGGGGCTTTAAAGCTCAGCGGAGCTTCTTTTGACGTCAAGGTAAGTCTCTCCCGCTAGTTTTCATGTAGAAATCGCGTCTGACTCGCTTCGTAGACGTCTCCCGGTCATATGGAGAACACATACGTTGGTCACCTCTCATGGCTAGTGCAAGTCGATCATATCTACGGAATACCTTAGTCGCGTGTCAACTGATGTTTCTCAAGATCTTGGTTTCCGCATAATGCCGAGCACCTCACAATCTACTTCATGTCAGCTACGGAAAGAATTCGTTTTTCTATTCCGGAACCCATCGTTGCACAGAATTTTCGTAACTTTCCCATTTTTAGCCTAGGACGAGACCCTTGGAAGAAGGAACAGCCGCTGCCTCGCGAGTACGAGTTTCTAAGTGAAGATGCTGATGCCTCTGGCCTCATCATGAGCTTCCTCATGACGGGAACCTTCCCTAAACATCCGCATGCCAGTGTTCGATCGACGTCCGACATGACTACCGAATTCATCTACGCCGGCGAATTGTCATTTAAGCTCGGTCTTCGCTGTATCAAGCGTTTCCGCTGCGCTGTATCTCTTCACTTGCGACAGTTGCTGCTAGAGGACCGAACAGCGCTGCTCGAAAGGCACATTACAAGCCTGTACAAACTCCTTGCCCGGCGTAAACTTTGCGCCCTTTGGGGGTTCAGACAGATGTTTGCGCAGGCAATGGTCAAGCTTGGTTGCGTCACTTGGACATCAGCCCAGTCGAGCCCGTGGACCTTTGCCCAGGCTCCGCCAAATTTGACACCATATGGGATGGTGATGACCCGGAGGAGTGGTCGATTATCGTCAAACATTGCCTTGGCCTTATAGGCCAGAGCGAACGTTTCAAAGCCGATGTTAGGTGGTACATGATCCAGACACTTGAAAATAGAACGAAGTTCAGCTCGGTTATCGCAGGTGAGTTGAGTTCGTTATCCTCAAAAATCTACCAGGCTCTAATAGCACCATCGACTACAGGCATCCCGCCACCCTGTTACTCTACTAATCCCGGGCAGCCCACTCCCACCTGTCACTTGGAGCTTTGTCACCTACCGCTACAGTGATCCCCTCGTACCTGCTGGAAGCAAAGTGAAGGCTCAACGCTTTACTACGACGGAACTTTCGCGAAGTGGCTGACCCCGGTCTAGTGACGGTCCTGACCAACCTCGGTTTGCTCTATGGTTCGGGCACATGATTTTGCTGTGAAGTACCGTTCATTCATAAAGATGCCGACAAAATCGTAGTCGGCATGGCAATTTGAGATACGAGTCATCAATTGAGCTTGGAGTCGAGATGTTCCGCAAAGAAAGGGCGGATGGTGAATTGCGTGGAGTTTGCGAATGTGACAGAATTCTTGCAAGATGATTGAAATCTGGGTAAGTAATTTTCAGTGAAGTAGGTGACATGACTCTGAACACCACATCTACAGACTTCTCACACTCCCTTGCCTTGTGTGCCTAGTACATCAGTACTCATTACCTTGCCATACTGCGTATGTGTTCATGATCCGGGACCCAAAAAAGGCTCCCGGGCTAAGGTAGGCTGATCGGGTCGCCGGACACGGGAGGTGATTAGTCGCTTATGTCATCCCGCATCCGGTCAAACATGCCTCCGGTCGGGAACCTGGAAACGGACACCATAGCAAGATAGCCACGTGACAGGCCCATAGCCATCCAGCCAGTGAAGGTTGAAGAGACAAGTGCACGGTCCAGATGGGTGGATACTTGGCTGAAGACAGCAAAGACCGGCAGGAGCAAGCAAGCCTGGCACGCCTGGCCAGCAAGGCAAGCAGTGAGGGTGGAAAGCTGGCAGCAAACCACAGACTTTAGGCGTCGCGCACCTGGCTCAGTGCGCAACAACCTGGCACTGGACTGGCAGGAACGAACCGAACAGGCAACGTAAGGTACTGCACCTAAAATAATCTCCAACCTTCCACCTCACCACAAGCGAACTACGTATCCCGTACCCATCTTTCCCATTCCCATTCCTCCCACCACCACCACCACCGCCGCCCCAAACAAAACACCACCATCACCGTTTGCCCAGCAGATTGTCATCACTGCGAGGTGCATCGTTACCCCGTCTTTACGTCTCCTCTTTACCGCTCTTTGTTTCCCTGTATTAATTGCCTTGTGCGCATTCAGTCGGGTCGCAAGGAAGCTATCCCCAGCTCCTACTCCTTTCTCTCCCAAATACACGACATCCACGTCGCCGTATCCACGAAATCCCGCGACACCCGATCAGCTGCGCGATACGAATCCGCGAACTGACACCACCCAGCTAAGGAGCGCAACTTGGTCTCTGGAAGCTTCTTGTCACACATAACGCCAGTCATGGCGCCACTACCGATCAAGTTCCAGGAGCTGATCCAGCTTCAGACTGCCGGTGTCGAGGACGCTTCCATCGGCTTCAACTCCTGCGTGAGCCATCACCGCCCGACCATCTCCCTACTCAATGGCATCATCATGACTGACTTGTTCTCTTCCAGACACTCGAGTCAGACTCTTATGTCTGTATTCGGGAAAAGAAGAACGAAGCTGCCCAACCCGAAGTTGTCATCGTCGATCTCAAGAACGGCAACAATGTCACACGGCGCCCCATCAAGGCCGACAGTGCCATCATGCACTGGACTCGTCAAGTCATCGCCCTCAAGGCGCAATCGAGAACACTGCAGATCTTCGATCTTGAGAAGAAGGCGAAACTCAAGTCTACCACAATGAACGAGGACGTCCAGTACTGGAAGTGGATCAGCGAGACCACTTTGGGCCTGGTTACAGATTCAGCAGTCTACCATTGGGACGTCTACGACCCCAGTCAGGCTCAGCCTGTCGAGGTCTTCAAGCGCAATGCTAACCTCAACGTGAGTGCAATGCTTCCTCTATCCTCCGCATGTCACCGAACTGTCTACTAAATACTATTAACCAGGGTTGCCAAATCATCAACTACCGAACCAACGCCGAGGGCAAGTGGATGGTGGTTGTTGGTATCTCGCAACAGCAGGGCCGCGTCGTTGGCGCTATGCAGCTGTACTCCAAGGACCGTGGCATTAGCCAGGCCATTGAGGGTCACGCTGCGGCCTTCGGCTCGCTGCGCCTGGAGGGTGCTCCTGCTGACACCAAGCTCTTCACCTTTGCTGTGAGAACCGCTACTGGCGCGAAGCTTCACATCGTCGAGGTCGACCACGCCGAGTCAAACCCCGTATTCCAGAAGAAGGCCGTCGACATCTTCTTCCCTCCCGAAGCCGTCAGCGATTTCCCCGTGGCTATGCAGGTGTCGCAGAAGTACGGTGTCATTTTCATGGTCACCAAGTACGGATTCATCCACGTCTACGACCTCGAGACGGCCGCCTGCATCTTCATGAACCGAATTTCCAGCGATACCATTTTCACCACCTGCCCCGACAACGAGTCTCGCGGTATTGTGGGCATCAACCGCAAGGGTCAAGTGCTCTTCGTTTCGATCGACGACGCCAACGTTATCCCCTACCTCCTTCAGAACCCGGCCAACACCGATATGGCTATCAAGATGGCATCACGAGCTGGCCTCCCCGGTGCTGATAATCTGTATGCTCGTCAATTCGAGCAGCTCTTCAACAGCGGTCAGTTCATGGATGCTGCCAAGATCGCGGCCAACTCTCCCCGACAATTCCTTCGAACCGCCGAGACGATCGAGAGATTCAAGTCGCTCCCCCAGCAACCTGGTCAAATGTCCTTTGTCCTGCAATACTTTGGCCTCTTGCTCGACAAGGGAGCCCTGAACGAGCACGAGTCTATTGAGCTTGCACAGCCCGTTCTCGCTCAAAACCGTCTCAACCTGTTGGAGAAATGGCAAAAGGAGGGCAAGTTGACTGCGTCCGAGAGACTCGGTGACCTTGTCCGCCCTCACGACCTGAACATGGCTCTCACTCTTTATCTCAAGGCCAACATCCCTCACAAGGTTGTTGCTGGCTTTGCCGAGACGGGTCAATTCGAGAAGATCCTGCCCTATGCCACCCAGGCCAACTACCAACCCGACTACGTCCAACTCCTCCAGCACATCGTTCGTGTCAACCCGGAGAAGGGTGCAGAGTTCGCCACAGCCTTGGCTAACAACGAGGGCGGTTCCCTAGTCGATATCGAGAGAGTGGTCGACATCTTCCAGTCTCAGGGCATGATCCAGCAAGCTACGGCTTTCTTGCTTGATGCGCTCAAGGATAACAGACCTGACCAGGGTCACCTTCAGACTCGTCTCTTGGAGATGAACTTGATGAATGCTCCCCAGGTTGCCGATGCTATCCTTGGAAATGACATGTTCTCTCACTTTGATAAGACTCGCATCGCGACACTTTGTGAACAGGCCGGTTTGGCCCAAAAGGCATTGGAGCTCTACGAGGACCCCGCTGCCGTCAAGCGTGTCGTTATCAACATTGCCGCCACCCCCAACTTCAACATCGACTGGTTGACCGGCTTCTTTGGCAAGCTGTCCGTTGAGCAATCTCTGGACTGCTTAGATGCCATGATCAAGCACAACATCCGCCAGAACCTGCAAGCGGTGGTCCAGATCGCCACTAAGTACTCCGACTTGCTGGGTCCCGTGCGCCTGATTGATCTCTTCGAGAAGTACAAGACTGCTGAGGGTCTCTTCTACTACCTTGGCAGCATTGTCAACCTTTCAGAGGACCCCGATGTTCACTTCAAGTACATTGAGTCTGCTACCAAGATGGGCCAGTTCAACGAGGTTGAGCGTATCTGCAGAGACAGCAACTACTACAACGCCGAGAAGGTCAAGAACTTCCTCAAGGAAGCCAGACTTCAGGAGCAGCTGCCTCTTATCATCGTCTGCGACAGATTCAACTTCGTCCACGACTTGGTTCTCTACCTGTACCAGCAGCAGCAGTTCCAGTCCATCGAGACTTACGTCCAGCGTGTCAACCCCAGTCGGACTCCCGCCGTCATCGGTGGTCTGTTGGATGTTGACTGCGATGAGAGCATCATCAAGAACTTGCTGTCGACCGTCAACCCCGCCTCTATCCCCATCGATGAGCTCGTGTCCGAGGTTGAGTCTCGCAACCGTCTCAAGCTTCTTCTCCCCTTCCTCGAGGCTACTCTTGCTGCCGGCAACCAGCAGCAGGCCGTGTTCAATGCTCTTGCCAAGATCTATATTGACTCGAACAACAACCCTGAGAAGTTCCTCAAGGAGAACGACCAGTATGACACCCTCAGCGTCGGTAAATACTGTGAGAAGCGTGACCCCAACTTAGCCTTCATCGCCTACTCCAAGGGTCAGAATGACCTTGAGCTCGTCAACATTACCAACGAGAACGGCATGTACCGCAACCAAGCTCGATACCTGCTCGAGCGGGCTGACCGCGAGCTGTGGACCTTCGTCCTCAGCGAGAACAACATTCATCGCCGTTCCGTGATTGACCAAGTGACCGCCACCGCGGTTCCCGAGTCCACTGATCCCTCCAAGGTCTCCGAGGCTGTTGCCGCCTTCCTTGCCTGCGATCTTCCTCTTGAGCTCATTGAGCTGCTTGAGAAGATTGTTCTCGAGCCGTCACCTTTCAGTGATAACACCAACCTTCAGAACTTGCTTCTGTTCACCGCTGCCAAGGCCGACAAGGGTAAAGTTATGGACTACATCCACCGTATGGACAACTTCAGCGCGCCGGACATTGCATCAGCCTGTATCGACGTTGGTCTCCACGAGGAGGCCTTCGAGATCTTTAAGAAGACTGGTGACAAGACTTCCGCTGTTGATGTCTTGGTAGAGAACGTCGTTAGCATCGACCGTGCCCAAGCTTACGCCGAGGAGGTCGATTTGCCCGAGGTTTGGAGCAAGGTCGCCAAGGCTCAGCTTGATGGCCTGCGCGTCACTGACTCTATCGAGTCCTACATCAAGGCCGATGACCCCAAGAACTACGAGGAGGTTATCGAGACCGCTGCCCGCGCCGGCAAGGACCAGGATCTTATCAAGTACCTCCGCATGGCCAGAAAGACGCTGCGCGAGCCTGCCATCGACACTGCTCTCGCCTTCTGCTACGCTCGTCTGGATGAGCTCGGCGAGCTCGAGGACTTCCTTCGCGGTACCAACGTTGCCAACATCGAGGAGTCTGGTGACAAGGCGTATGAGCAAGGTCTGTACCAGGCCTCCAAGATCTTCTTCACCAGCATCTCCAACTGGGCCAAGCTGGCAACCACCCTCGTCCACCTTGAGGAGTACCAGGCTGCAGTTGAGTGCGCTCGCAAGGCCAACAACATCAAGGTCTGGAAGCAGGTTCACGAGGCCTGCGTTGAGAAGAAGGAGTTCCGTCTTGCCCAGATCTGCGGTCTCAACCTCATTGTTGACGCCGAGCAATTGCAGACCCTTGTCAAGCAGTACGAGCGCAACGGCTACTTCGATGAGCTCATTGGAGTCTTGGAGCAGGGTCTTGGCCTTGAGCGTGCCCACATGGGTATGTTCACCGAGCTTGGCATTGCCTTGTCCAAGTACCACCCTGAGCGCTTGATGGAGCATCTCAAGCTCTTCTGGAGCAGAATGAATCTGCCCAAGATCATCCGTGCTTGCGAAGAGGCGGCCCTCTGGCCCGAGCTGGTCTTCTGCTACTACCACTACGATGAATTCGACAACGCTGCTATGGCGGTCATTGAGCGCCCTGAGAACTCATGGGAGCACCAGCAGTTCAAGGAGATCGTCGTCAAGGTGGCCAACTTGGAGATTTACTACCGCGCCATCAACTTCTACCTCGAGCAGCACCCATCCCTGCTCACCGACCTCCTCCAGTCTCTTACTGCCCGTATTGACGTCAACCGTGTTGTCAAGATGTTCGAGAAGAGCGATAACCTGCCGCTCATTAAGCCTTTCCTCGTCAATGTCCAAACTCAGAACAAGCGCACCGTCAACAACGCCATCAACGACTTGTTGATCGAGGAGGAGGACTACAAGACCCTCCGCGACTCTGTGGAGAACTACGACAACTACGACCCCGTCGACCTTGCCTCTCGTCTGGAGAAGCACGACTTGATCTTCTTCCGCCAGATCGCTGCCAGCATCTACCGCAAGAACAAGCGCTGGGAGAAGTCCATTGCTCTCTCCAAGCAGGACAAGCTCTTCAAGGATGCCATCGAGACGGCTGCCATCTCAGGCAAGACTGATGTTGTGGAGGACTTGCTCCGCTACGTAAGTTGTTCTCATCCTACTTGACTACGCATTGAATACTAACACGTCACAGTTCGTCGACATTGGTAGCCGTGAGTGCTACGTCGGCATGCTCTACGCTTGCTACGAGCTCATCCGCCCCGACTTGGTCCTGGAGATCTCTTGGCGCAGCGGCCTTACCGATTTCGCCATGCCTTACATGATCAACATGTTGTGCCAGCAGACCAAGGACTTGGCCGCTCTCAAGGCCGACAACGAGGCTCGCAAGAGCAAGGAGAAGGAGCAGGAGAAGGACGAGACCAACACTCCTATCCTTGGCGGCAACCGCCTCATGATCACTGCCGGTCCCGGCGGTATGGGCGCTCCTCCCGCGCCCTACGGTCAGACCAACGGCTTCGCTCCCCAGCCTACTGGCTTTGGATTCTAGATGAGGACACCAGAACGTGGTTGGATTTTTGTGCCTCTAGCGAGGCTGCATGATAGGGCCACACAGTTTTATCCCCAGTCTATTATTTTCGGCGGCATGAGGTATCTGGCGGCTGGTGGGGTCTACTCACCTGCGCCTTTAAAATTCAATGAACGCGGACGATGGCGTTGAGATAACCAAAGGGCTTCCTGTAATCGTATCTTCTTTGCTCTCTGGATGGATGAGCATGTTAGGCAGGCGGATGGAGTGTGTTACGCGAAGGGAAACTATGGGGGTGGTGCCTTATCTTTCCTATGTGCACACACTACGCTAGACTCTTGCCATTGCTGGACCGATTCAGGGATATCGCGAGCCTGTCGCCTGAGCCCAAATCTGTATGATAGTTCTTTTAACGTTGATTCTTTCTGATGACGAATGGTGTGCCAAAGCTTTCATGTGAATCGCCTCGTCTGCGCTTATCCTGATATAAGTATCTCGTGGACCAAAGACTCAAGGTCCCAACCCATTTTACCAACCCCAGTCCCTGAACGGGCAACAGGTAGTCCACAGCCCAAGAATGGCATCACATCAAGGAGGTATTAACCTGCTTCAGCATCATATTCAATACAATGTGTCTGTCGGGTTCGAAATTGCGGTTGAGCATGCGCCCGAGTAGATTCTATCAATGCGACATCTTCAAAAAATTGACATAATTTGATTTCGCTCCAAAAACTCCATCTTTAAATAAACCAGATAATAAAATTAAAACTTTGGTACACCGTCAAGCTTGGCTACGCTCGACCTCTTCTCCTTCACCTTGGGCTCAATCATTGGTTTGGCATCGGCGACCTTGAGCCACTCTCCGTTGAAGGCGTTGATGAGCCAGTTGTTTAGTTCTAGGAGGCGGTGCGGTTAGCATGGGTCTTCCGAGTGTCCTGTTGGGTCCTCTGGGGTGACGGGGGGGTTGGACTCACTATCGTAGACAATCTTGTTCGCATTGTGAAAGTAAATACCGTGGTCGCTATCAGGGAAAACATGGACGTCGTAATTCTCGACGCCTTCGAGGTTGAGCTTGTCGAGGAGGGTGAGGGTGCTTTGGTAGTGCACGTTATCGTCCGAGACGCCGTGCATCATCAGCCAGCGCACGTTGCCGGCGAGGGCGGAGACGTTGGAGATGGCCGTCTGGTCGTAGCCGTCCGGGTTGAGCTGCGGAGTGCGCATGTAGCGCTCCGTGTAAATGGAGTCGTAGAAGCGCCAGTCCGTGACGGGCGCGACGGCCATGCCGTAGCTGAAGGTCTGGCCGGCGTCCATCTCGAGCGTCTTGAGGGTCTGGAAACCGCCGTAGCTCCAGCCCCAGATGGCGATGCGGGCCGAGTCGACGTACTTGAGGGCGGACCAGTGCTTGGCGGCGGCGATCTGGTCAATGGCCTCCCAGTGGCCCAGCTTCTCGCGGATGAGGACGCGGTTCTTGCGGCCGATGTAGCCGGTGCCGCGGCCGTCTACCGTGACGACGACGTAGCCGAGGGAGGAGGCGATGTAGGACTGGAAGTCGACGGAGAACCTCTTGCTGACGGACTGGGATCCCGGGCCGGAGTACTGCTGGAAGAGAACCGGGTACTTCTTCTTCTCGCTGAAGTGGGGAGGGCGGCGCTCGACATAGTTGAGCTCGACATCGTCGACTTTGATGGTTCCGTATTTGAGGATGGGAAGCTCGTACTTCTTTGCATTTTCGGCGAGCTGTGTATTCTGTTCGACGACATGCTCGTAACTGGTGGGGTTGCTGGGAGTGCTGATGACCTTCTGCCAAGGGATCTTGGGGCCCAGGTACGAGAGAAGGCCGAAGCCTGCGCCACTGGAGAAGGAAATGTCGTAGTAGCTCTCAAATTTGGTGTCCGTGAACGGCTTCAAGTCGGAGCCGTTGAGGTGGACGCTGTAAACGTGACGCTGGATAGAGGACTCTTTAGTTGACACGAAGTAGACCAAGTTGTTGGCCAGGTCGACGGCGGAGGGGCCGTTCACGACTTCCCAGTTGCCACCCGTGAGGTAGACAGGCTCGGGGTTGTCCATGGGCGAGAAATAGGCAATATGGTCGCCATCATCGTGGATCACGGTATCGACATATCCATCGTCCGGTCTTCCATTGGCAGGGTCCGCAGGGATGAACTGGGTTTCGTGAGAAATCTCAAACCAGCCGCCGTCGATTTTGCCAACGTCAATGGTGTTCACAATCTTGCCCGTCCGAGCCACGACGTCAACGAGAACCACGCGCATGATGTCGCTCACGCGGTTGGTCTCCTTGATGAGGACCTTGTTGTTAGCCCAGAGGACCATGTTGATGAGTCTGTCGTCATCGGCAAAACCACCCTCAATGTCCACGGCGAAAACGTCGCCACGCTCGACATCGTAAAAGAGCAGGTCTACGACGGGGTTGTGGCTACCGGCACGAGGGTACTTGATGCGCTTCTCGTCCGGATATGTCTCTTCGCCGGCGGGTTTTTCCTTGCCCGAGGGTCTAGACATGAAGTACTGCAGTGGGTACTCGGGCACACCCGTTTCGTTGGTGCGCAAGAAGGCGACATACTTGCCATCCTGAGAGTACCATGTAGCGCTGTTACTGGCAAAGACCTCCTCCTCGTACACCCAGTCGGGAATACCGTAAAAGTACTCGGGGCCACCATCCTTTGTGATTTGCGTAACCTTCTTGTCACCGTCAAGCTTTCTCAAGAACAAGTTGTTGTCCCGAGTGAAAACGATAGCATTGCTCTGAGGGCTCCACGTCGCAAGCTGTACACGCGCGTCAGAATGCTCGGGGTCAAGAGGCTCAGCAGTCTGGGTCTCGACGTCGAAGATCCAGTACAGCGCGGTAAAAGAGTGGCGCCAATTGTGCTTGCGATCGGTCGAAACGAGCACCTTCTTCATGTCCTTGCTCGGGCGGCCGTCGTACGGCGTCATTTGGCGGCCGCCAACGTTGATCCAAGGATTCTTCATGAGCGTGCGACTCTGGACGACCTCGGCGGAGACCTGGCGGTCCAGCTTGCCCGCCCTGACGTCCTCGACCACGAGATAATCCTTGCCTCGCGCACCCTGCTCGAGCAGCAGGCCATCCTCTCCATTAGGCCCCTCGATCCAGCTTATTGAGTGAGAGTAGGGCGACCAGAAGCCGGTCATGATCTGGTCCAAGGTCACCGGCTTGCCGGATCCGCGCGATGTCGCAGAGGGGTCGTGGTCGACCTGACTGCCGTGCTGGTATGACTTGCGAGACAAGAAGACGAACAGAGCACCTCCCCATGCGAGGAGGAATGCGGCGGCGAGTATGCATATCCCCTTCTTCAGCCCGCGGTCCATGCCTACACGGCGCATCATGCCCGTCGTAGGCGCCAGAAAGGGCCCCGTCTCGAGGTCATTGGCGTCGGACTCTTTGTAATCGTTGTCATCGTCGTCGTCCGGGTGGTCGGCGTAAGCGGGACGCGAGGCGGACGGGGCGCGCCGTCTCTGGGAAGATGAAGACGAGTATGACTTTTCATTTTGCTCGTGCAGTCGGTCGAAGACGAGGCTGGTGGTGGAAACGCTCGAGAGGGATGATTCGTGGGACATCCTGGGGTCCTCGGCGGTGGGTGCAGCGGAAGCGCTTGGTGCTGGGTCCATGGTGTCGGAGAACGGAGACGGAGAGGTCTCGTCGGGTGGTTATTAGTTCGTCGGTCTGGAGGGTTTGACGGTAGGTTCGGTTCTTCCGTCCGGGGGGGTAAGCTTCGCCAAGGCGAGAGGGCAGCAGGGCAGCAGATGGCAAAGCTAAAGAAAGATGGGATCGAAACTAGGTGGATTGCGCGGTGACTTGAAACGGCATGCTGTCTCGAGGCAGCTTCAGCCCTCTTTTGGAAATCAAAGGACGCAACGACACCCCATGGACCGGAGGGTTCGTACCTGATGATATCGCAGGAGGGCCGTCGGAAGGGTAGGACGAGCACGCAAGAAGATACGAGAAGGACCCGTGGGTGAAGGAGGAGAAGGGGGAATGTCGGAGAGTTGTGTAGGTGCGAAGGATCGTGAAGTGGACGTGGACGAGGCCGAGGCCGTGGAGGCGAGTCAATGAACGAACAAAGAGCACTTGGGTGGCACACCTATCGGGGTGCTGGGCTGGGGAGCTTTGCGGGTGGTCCACAGGTGCATCCATTGGCTTGGGTTTAGTGGCGGGTCCCCTGGCGGAGGTGGCCTGGATGTCGAGTACCACTGCTGTGGGAGACGGATGCGGAGCGCGGTAGCAAGTGGGCTTGGCCCGTTTCAATGGTTCTTCGGAGCTAGCCGGGGGCAGTTAGCAGGGTGCTACGGGTGTCTCGTTTAATTGTTCGAATGCAGCAGGTCTTAGCTAAGCGGTCCTTATCTTGCCTTATCGCGGGAGTCGGACCCTGCCATTTCAAGGTACCTTACCGTACCTCAAGACCAGCTGCATCTGCACCTTCGTTTCTTCCATCTGCAAGCCAAACATTCCATATGAGGCAGGTCTATCAGGTCCATGTTCTCATATCAATTGAGTAAGAGAGAGGCATATTCTTCACTCAGACATTGGCTAAGCACTGTTTCTCATCTCAACTTCATCTGCGATCCATCTGGTCCTCATCCATGCACGAACATCACGACATCAACTGTACATCATCGACAACAGACCATCACTGTTTCAATGATCTCCGTATAAGAGCAGTCTATACTTGACTGTCCAAACATGTTTGACTTGTCAAAGTCCTCGATTCAGCTGCCTCTCAAAATAACATCAACTACAACGCAGTGGTATCAAAACTCCTCTGCCCAGCTACCTCAGGCCTCCATTTCAGAATACCTCACACAACCGCAATCCTCCGTGAAACAAAAACCTCACCCTGCCAAGCTCAACCCCCACGACAACCTCACCTCATCCTTCTTCTCCCCCTTTCCTTTCACTCCCGCCCCGTCTCATTCTACAGTGCTACACACTCTCTCAACTCCCCCCAAGCTGCGGCGCAACCCCTTCTCCTCCCTCAACCTTCTCAACAACACACGCAGTCCCATACGCACACGTCTGTGCGAACCCGCCTAAATCCGACGCATCAAACCTTAAACAAATGATCGCGTTGCCCCCCCTCTGCTTACACTCGCTCACCACTCTCCCCAGCGCATCGTTCCGGCAGTTGTACAGCATCGTCGTGAACCACCGCAGCTCCCCGCCCGCAAGCGACTTGATCACCATGCCCAGGCTCGCGGCGATGTTGCGCGAGCGCACCGAGAGGCCGTAGACTGCGCCTAGGGTGCGGGTAATGCGGTAGCCGGGGATGTCGAACATTGCTGCCCCTGTGTAAGCATCGCTGCTGTGTAAGATATGTATGTGGAGTGTACAAGGTAAGGTAAGGTAAGGTAAGTGATGGGGTAAAGATGCGGACGTACTGGTTGTGATGACGCCGCCCGTTTCTGTGAAGCAGTGCAGGTCTGATAGCTCCGGCGGGACGTTGGCCACGTCTTCTTGCTTGACGTCGCTTTTTCTGCCCATGAAGTTCATTATGACTGTTCGTGATTTTGGCTTCAAGTCAATTGCGGTGACGAAAATCTTGGGATTTCAAATGTTCTCTTCCCACTGCTGCAATACCTTGAGAGTATGAGAAAAGGCTGTTCGTCTCTGTAATCTGGTAGGGTGGTCGCCGAGAATGAAGACAGTAAGCCCATACTTTATACAAAATTCAAAAGCATCCAGTTGCCCTGCTCCCTTACTTCCCAAACTTTACGTCTTCTTCCCCAAAGACTACCAACTATGAGGCCAGCAACTCCAATCCCGTGCAAGGCCGATCACCGCCGGGCAATGGATCCAAGCAGCCAAGCGACCAAGCGGCCATTCACGGCCCCATCCGGCGCACCCCACCGAAGCTCACTATTGGACGCAGCCGGGGCTGAGTCTCCCGGATCGTATTTCGTATCTGCACCGATGACATTAGGCAGAGACACACGTGACGGGAATTGGCAATGTCTCTTCCACTTTGCACTCGGACGAACTGCGGTTAAGTAGCTGATGCGATTGGAGACATTGATCGATATCTTTCATGAAGGTCTACTCAGCCCTGTTTGCTCAAACGATATTCTCTACACGGGGGCTATGTTGTGTAATCGACTTGAGGTTGACGATGAGCTCAGCGACGGGTTGATCTCTGGACTTTCAACTGTTGCTTTCTTTCCGGAAGCTATGAATGTCTTGCAGCTTGATAGCGCGTTGACTGCATGATAACACAAGACTGGCCAGTCCTAGTTTTGGGCCAGCCATCTCACAAACGCCATCAGCGTTTGGCTTTCGTTTTGATATCTCATGCAATCATCGATTGCACTGAAGTACCAGCTGTGGGCAGAGAACTTTTAGCATTGGCTATATGGGACCATAGGAGCAAGCGGCACCTGTGAGGCTGTAGCCTCTCTAGGAACCTGGAACAACTCCTCCCTTGGCCTCAAACGTCTCGGAACGTAGCCGCCGTCGACTTATCAAGAACACCATCAACTTGAGAATTCGACCGAGCTTCTCGAAGAACACATGGAAAGCAGACAAACTGAGTTGCATCCTCCTCCTTTGTATAAGCTATATCACTTTACTTACTTACCCTAACATGTCCAACGCTACCTTGCTCCAGAGGTTTCCCTCCTATTAAGCCGGCCCTTTCACTTCGCAAAAGTCCAAACATACGATGCGTTCGCCTTTCCTCATCCCTATCCTCCTCGCTATCCCTTCCGCTCTGGCATCACCTTCACCCTGTACCGCCGCAACGATCCAATGTCCACTCATCTTCGACGGCCGCGTCCCCGCCAAAGCGACACCTCAAGACTTTGACACGGCCCTCGGCGGTGGGTGGAATCCGTATAATCCAGACTACGTGAAGGGCGCGAACTTGTCCTGGTCGGATATCATCCTCCTGCCGGGCCCGGCTCCGGTCTCCACTCGGCCCGGGTCACGGTCCTCCCGCTTCGATGTCGCGGAGAGGAAGCGTCCTCTCGAGGTCACGATTTCCGATGCGAGTGTCTTCATGAACCAGCGAGGCTTCCGGCGCGCGGGATTGTTGTTTGCGGAGGATACGAATGAGGGGAGTCCTGCGGGGGAGGGGGTGAAGACGTTGCATTTTAGTGCGAGGTCGGATTTGGAGAGGCCGTTGAATCTGACGCACGAGTATCTTGTAAGTCTTCTTCTTTCGGTGCCTCCATTGACGGAGGATGTGAAGGCCAAGTCGCGAATGCATACTTTGGTGGCATTCAAGCTGATAACCTTTTGGTAAATGCAGAATGTCTGGCACGAGACGGCGGCGTATGATGCGAATCAGTTCAATTTCCAGACCGGCACCATCATCGGCCAGCCGGAGTTACCAAAAGACACGTACAAGCTGTTGGGTCGGGATAATAAGCTGCTCTGGTCGACGCCGATGGCGATGGACGGGTCGTGGCAGAACTTTGCGCTCACGTTGGACTTTTTGAACAAGTGAGCTAAGCCATTCTTACTCCTCCTAGCCCTCTGTTCATCCTCGAATGACTGATCAAACTGCGTTTGGTGCTTTGCGAAAAAGAACCTCCGGCTGACGGTCTGCCTCTAAGTACGATCCAGATATGGTACTCTGCAGGCAACAACCCGCTCGCGAGGCAGGGTGGTGTCGTCCCGGTTGATCTCGCCGGCGACGGGCAGTACCAGATTGGCATCTTGAAGAAGCCCACGGGTACCGATGACGTGGTGAACTCGGGGTATCAATCCAGTAACCTGAACGAGGGTCTGATTTACGGTGGGATCTTTATTGAAGATAGCGCCAATGGTTGTGTGTCCATCTAAGAGTCTGCTCGTCTTTACTTCGTCACTTGGGTTATTGTGAGCCCGTCTCTATAATTCCAAGTTCAAATCTGCTTCTCCAAGTCTATTTGTCCGAATCTAGAACCGCCATCTTTATGTCGCATGTTCGTAAACGGACCTCTAAGGATGCCAGAACTCTAATTCTATCCTTTCTCACCGAGCAATTGGGGAGGGGGTGGGTGACCCCCCTCCCCCAGCGAGGCTTATTCTTGCACATTCACGGCAGTAAAGCTCGCTTTCAACGGAGCGATGCTAATGACGCCATTAAGCGAAGCCCACAGGTCCTCACCCTCGGAACTCTCCTCAGCTTGTCGTTTGATATCACCAAGCTGCGGCGCCCACCGAAACTGATACGTACGCGACGACGATGCCGGCGCCGACATCGCCAACTTCTTCTCAGGGTCGGCGGCAGAGTCCTCGAGCACGGGAACGAACAAGCCCCCCGTGACCCATCTCCCCTCCGCGATCTTGGTCAACCTCACCGGCGCCTCACCGACGTCGGCGACCATGGGCACATTGACGCTATACACCTCCACTTGCGGGTGCCACTCGCTCGCAAGCTCCTCCACGAGCTTAGCAGCCCGCACGCACGCCGCGCGGATGGTCGTCGGCGGTTGCGGGTCTTTACTCCCGAAGCTGAGGGCCACGGCGCGGCGCCCGCACTGCGCGGCTTCCAGGGCGCCGCCGACGGTGCCGCTGCTGAGCGCGTAGACGGTGCTCGCGTTGCGGCCGTGGTTGGGGCCCGATACGACGAGGTCAAAGTCTTGCGGCGATAGGTCGGGCGTGTGGAAGAGTCCTAGTTGGGTGCAGCTTGCCGGGGGCCCGTTTACGATGAGCCAGCGGTGGGTGCGGTCTTCAGTCTCGCCGCAGCCGGGGACGCTGCAAGTTTTGTTGGCGTCATCTGAACAGAACGACGCTGGACATCTGCTCTCTGCGGTCAGGGTCTTGCCGACGGCGTGGGCTTTTCCGATCCAGGAGAGCGGCTTGTCGGGTATGACCACGACGGTTGTGTGGCCCGCCTCGTTCAGGGCGGTGATGAGGGGTGCCAGGTAGGGCGAGACGGGGGACGGGGGACCGTCGTCGTTGACTACCTACGGACACGGAAGAGGGAGAGGCGTACTCATCAGCTTATTTGATGTTCCACCCCGTACGTTTGTAACCATGTCAGCCGGGTATAACCCACGCATTGTGCGTGTGTAGGTAACCCGGCCAGGGGGGGGGGGAGATAGTAGGCCATTTTATTTACCAAGAGCCGCATTGTCGCACGTCGGCGATGTCCTAAGGACAGTGAGGTCCAAAGAAAACAAAGAGATAGGAAGAGATATGCCGAGGTCGGGCAGCAATATATTGGCAAATCTGGCGCCGACGCGTTCGGCTTTTCTGATGCCTCTCTTCTCTGGTGGGTTTTGATGGGGTAGTGCCGTTGTCGTAGTGGTAGTACGCCGTAGATCCAAAGCAGGCTGCCGCCGAGCCGCAGCAGTGACGGACAGAAGAATGCAGAAACAGGGATCAGGAGGAAAGAAGGCAACCGAGGGCCAAGATCAGGCTGCCCGGCTATGGTTCCGCGGATGAGGCAGACGAAAGGAAAAGATGGTGTAAAGGAGAGTTTCCGGGACAGACTGTAGCTGGGCGAAGTATGACGCGCGCGCTTCGGTCACTCAAAAGAGGGAAACATGAGAAAAGGGCTGGCTGTTTTGGCTGGATTATAAGAGACAACACCAAACCGGGGGGTACAAGAAAAGCTCCGATGTGAGGTATGACTCTTACCGTGGTCCATGGGAGAACCCACAGGGCTGATATTCTGTGTTTACCTTGACCCTCTAGTCGGAGTAAAGAAGGGTCTGTTTTGTGTCGTGTCCTGTCATGTGGCACGGTATTGACTTTGTCCGATGATTCTGAGAAGAGCTGAAAATTGATGTTCCCCTCCTCATCCATCCCGGCCCAGTTCTTGTCTTTCGGTTGACCCCGCCGACCACGGAGCACGGCAACGCCGCATCGGATGGATCTACGAAGGGGACCAAGGTCGAGTGCACGAGAAGGGAAAGTCGAGGTAGATGAGGGTGGGATAATGCCTCCAATGTTCGGATCAAGGCCACAGTCCACACACACACACACACACACACACGCCATAAATGCCATAAATGCGACTCGGAAGCAGCCAAAGAACTTGGCACGCTTGTGGGCTTGTGGGAAATACTTGAACTTTGGGACGAGGCGTCCCGAGTCGGTGGTGCGCCTTGCGGTTTGCCCAACGTGAGCTTCTGCAGGCTCTCTCTCTCTCTCTTCTTGGTCCACCACACACTCGCCCTGTCTCGATGGAGTATGGACTACGAGATGGTGTAGTGGAGAGGAAGTACTTACCTTGCACCCTGCTCATGTACCCTCCTCATGGACATCACAACCTTGCCATGTATGGAGGGAAACCAAACATTGGGACGAGGAAAGAAAGTGTCTAAATCATTGGACGAAAGGCGTGCGAGAGAACCAAGAACCGGTGTAAGCCGCCATCTGCCGCCCTATATCGGAGCCCTGGAACTCCCTTCCCCGGCGCCAACTTCTGCTGTAACACACCGAAAGGCGTGCACGTTTCCCCTTGCCTAGGGGTCTGGTTGGTCCATTTAGTCCCCTGGGCTACACTAAGGAAAGCACCGCGCAGATGCCACAGCAGAGACACTCAGTGACGGAAGCTTTCCTCTCGTCCGCTTGTTCCCACACGCGCACACTCACTTACACACACCCTTCGTCAACCACATGCCAACAAGACAGACAGACGGACAGACAGACGCCTCCAATCAATCTGATCAAGGTCCAGCCAAGCAACAGCAGAGCCTCGTCTTGCCAACCCAGGCAAACAATACCTTATGAAGGGCCTCCCATCCCCTCCCCAGCCTGTTTGGGGCACTCACTTCCTCTTCTTGCCACACTTCTGGGCAAACTCACTCCAACACAGCCTTCTTGGGATAAAGTAGGCATTCATCATCAAAGTCATCTTGAAATTTCACACTGGTATGGCACACTGGGATAATATCAGGAACAATACCCCATTCACATGGGCCGGGCAATCGGCCGACGACCCCTTCAGCCAACAACAATGGCCAGCAGCAGCAGCAGGCCATGATGGCTCTTCTGCTCAGCCCATCGGTCCCGCCGGCCTCCTCAGCACCGACGCTCCTAGAAACGATGAGTCCTTGATCAAGTGAGTTGGAGCCTCGTTGTCTCCTTTGCCCGAGACACCGTCATAGTCATTGTCTAACATAGCTCAGGGACTTTTACGCCGAGCTTCCAGATTATCTTCATCAAGCCGGCGTCTCCGCTCTATCGTCCACTTGGCCGCCCACCCACGCGGCAGTGGCAGACCAGAACGATCTCCCTTTCGACCTCGCCATTGACAATGGCATCGAGCTCGACGCCGCCAAACCTGTGTCGTCGGAGCTGGCCCGAACAAGCAGCCAGGCGAGCTCGTCTGGCGTCGATGAGGAGGAATCCGTCGTCTTCAGCCATGCTGGCGACTTTAGTAACGGTGTAGGCTTCGATGACAGCTTTGGACAAGGCTTGTTTGGCAGCATCAACAGCCCGAGCACCACCTTCTCCGACGTCATCCTGTCTGCGAACCACTCCCTTGAGAGTAGTCCCATCGTGAATACTAGATGCCCGTATCTCAGCTTGCAGGTAGAGAGTCCCGTTTCTGGCGCTTCGTCGGCGACGGCGGCCAACACCCCGCAATCATCCGTACTCGGCGTCGATGATGCCTTTTCCGACATTGGCTTTGCTCCCGCCGATACGCCAAGAAGCGTCCCGGGCCCGCATGTCAGCGCCCTGTCGACGGGCTTGGCGAATCAGACTTCGTTGTCAACCAGCTTGAGTCTGAGTCCCACTTCGCCCTTCTATGATCGTTGGGATTCTGATGTCGGGGAGGGGAGGGTTGACGACTTTGACCGTCTGATGTGGGGCACTCCATCGCTCCCCGAAGGCTTCATCCCGTATAACGCGAACCAGTTGGGCCCGTCGTTGGTTATTGTTCCACCTGATATGCCCGACATTCACATGGGCGACTATTGCGATAGTGCGACTCCCGACCCGCCTTCACCCTCGCAGACGCATCCCATCGACTACTACCTTAATGAGATGTATGCACCTCCTAGACTAACACAACCTCGGAGCGTCCCAAATACATCGGCAGCACAGAACCCTGCCGTAACCGCGGCGAGTGGCCTTCTGGTCCCGGGTAGGAGACTCAGGAGACGATCAGACCCGGTCCGTATGGATGCAGTCGTCGGAGGACAGGTCCCCAGACTTCAATCGGCAATGAGCAGCACCACTCCTGCATCGCAACGCAGAAGCCCCGTTCAGCGTACCACGGCTCAGTTCCTGTCTGTATCTGGCGCTTCTCACTTCCAGAGATTGCGCCCATCCGAGCCACCGAGGAGGTCAGGAGTGACAGAGCCCATGCCCATCGTGGCCCGCCCAAGAAGGTTGAGCAACAGCAGCAGTAGCAGATCCTCTGATACACAAAGCCTCGTGGGCCGGCCCGGTCGGTCAGGCCCGGCTCGCGGGCGCCGCCACGGCCCGATGGACCCCGTCTCTCGTGGACAGGCCAAGGAGACGCGGAACAAGAAGATGGTGTGCATTCGCTGCAAGCACTCCAAGCAAAAGGTCAGCACTTGTTACCAAGGCAGTCCGTGGTACTTTTCACTAACCTGTGCCCAGTGCAATCGAAGTGATGATTCCTCTCAGGGCTCTTGTACCGGATGTGACAAACACGGCGGCTCTCAAAGGTGGCCCGGGCCCTGCGTCAGAGCCCATTTTGAGGACCTCATTCAAGCGGGAACGTGTAATTACATCTGTAAGTCAATCTTCGGAGCACCGATATCTTCCACGTGGAGACTAACCATCATGCAGCCCAACACGCCATCTATCATCCGACCCATGACAACAAGACCCGCATCCGCAGAGAGCTCCCCAGGCAAATTCAAATCGAAAATCTCATCCACAGGGTAAACCGCGCGCGAAGCCATTTCGATATTCGCGTCCACCAAGACGGCCGCCCCATCTATGTCCTAGACCTCGACGCGTGCCACGAGTACCTCCACGGTCTCCGACAGCAGATGGACGGCAGCGAGTGCAGCTTCCAGGCCTTCATCGACCGAGAAATCCTGCGCGTCGATCCCAAGACAGACGACTGGGAGCGCTGCATGACCCAGCTGACGACGTCGCGAGACGATCCACTCGCCTTACTCTGCCTCGTCAACAACATGCCCAGCCGCGCGGGCTTCTCCTACGTCTCCAAAAGGCAGTTCACGCCTATGGGCACACCCGTGGAGCAAGCCCTGAACCCTGAGAGTCCGCTCGAGGCCGAGAACCTCGTCCTCGCCGCGCAGCTTTCGAAGCTCATGTGTCGCAAGCTCGAGGTCAAGGCCTACGGGAACCTTCAGCGCCTCCTGCACGAGTCGGGGAACATGGACGACGATAAGGTCCTCCCGTTCTTACAGAGGCTCGGTCGGATTCTCCTGACGCTGCGCTGGCGGTTGTCGTGGTGGGCTGTGGTACCAGGTGACGCCGCCGCCGTGTACGACCAGGCGGACGATGATGCGAGGAAGCAGGCTGTTCACACAAGAGTACAGTCTCTGTGCCGGATTCTCTACTTTTACTACTGCTGCGTACGCAGGAGGTTGCCGGTGTGGACAAACGTCGATGCGCTGAGGGGCATTCACTCACGGTACCCGGACACCGAGGCCGAGATTTGGGATGATTTTCCGGGAAACGAGAGCCTGGAAGGGTTTGATGCGTGGATGGAGCGAGGCACGGGGCTTATTCGCGACGCTGGGGTGTTGAGTCGATTGCGCGCCATGGGGTTGACTGCGTGAGAGAGAGGGAGAGAGCGCGTGTGCGACTTTTGCTTCCTTCTCTCCTGGGCGGTATGCATTTCTTCCTTGTTCTTTTGAGACCAGTTTTCGTTCTCTGTTCTACATGGTCTTGATTACGATCTTTTCAGCGATGTAGGCGTTTGGAGGTTATCTGCTACAAATTCGGGAAATGGGGAAACAGCACACTCGTTGGAAAATGTTACTTGAAATCCAGTTTGGCGTTCTGTTTTATGACTATATGAGATACCATAGAGGAAACGGGCGTAATTGGGAGGTATAGCAAGCGTCTATCTTTTCTAGACAAATCAAACGATAGTCTTTGTTTTTTCATTTTTTTTTTAATGCCATGTCTTGGAAATGTTCTTGTGAACAGAGCAGTATGCCACCCTGATTGTGACATGATGCAGAACCGGACCGAGCAAAGCACCACTCATTCAAGGTGCTGCTGCTGGCCTGCCCAATTCTGCGAAATGTCTCGATAAGAGTGGTGTAATCGCGTTTCGCCCTCCAGATCTGGACATTTAAACTGCCTACCTTGGCTTTCAATTCCTGGAGTGTGATTTACTACATATCTTTCAGTTTCACAGCTCTTCCCGCGTATGATGCTCTAATTCAATGAATTTACTATTACTGCTGATCCGGGATGGACAAAAGGGCTCCCCGAGAGCAAAGGAACCCAGACTGTCCGGGTTTCCGTCTTCATAGAGGATACACTGATCACATTCGCACTTGCCATTCACCACCACACTACCCTTGACATTCAAAAAGGTAGAAGACTGTTGGTCACACGCAGACTTTCTCTCGCCCCTACCATGCGTACGTTAGGAAGGCAGATGGGAGCTCCTGGTAAGGTGGTTGTTGATGGGACCTTCTGCGTGATCTGGGCAGCCTAGAGCACCCCTTCCCAGTCAAATAACTGAGCATTTTGAGGTAGGTACTTTGGAAAATGTCCAGCCAAACTCGCATAAATATCAGGGAAGGGCCAAGGGAAATCACCTCATCCAACGCAGTTGAGAGTAGAGACCAATCCTTCCTTCTGTTAGAGTGTCATGTTTTTTCCGGACCTACCTCAACTCACACGGCACTGCCTGCGGTTGAGATGTAGGTTTAGACCTGAGATAGGCACGACCCGTCGGAAGGCTAAGCAAGTACCACTTCCACGTCTCTGACATTTCGTCGGGACCTCTGAGGCAACATACCCGGGGGCTTCTTCTTGTCGATGTCCAACACCAAGAAATGAAATTACTTTGGCCCAAACACATGAGATGTACGACGCGGTGTCCAAACTCGAAGCCTCTGTCTTTGAGGAAGTCAACCCTTCTCGAAATTCGTTCCTAGAGGAGAGAGAAAGTTGAGAATCCCGTCCCATCCCATCCGCAATGCTCCCCACCAGACCGCAACTGATCATCCACAGATGCCATGCCCAAAGCCGTTTAGCGTTTGGACCACCCCGGTCACAATCGAGCACCAAAGCTCCTTTAGCTTCGGCCTTGGGAGAGACAGGATGGGGACCCTGCGAAACCCTGTCCAGACGGTTTTCTCGATTCCCAGCCATCCATTTTTTGGTCTATTACATACTTTCACATGGGATACGTACCAACAATATGTGAGACCAAAAGCAATCAATTGGGATCATGTTGAAAATACGACAAGAGTCACATACAGCTCAAAAAAGGCGACACACAGGACGACAAACCAGCGGTGAATGAACAAAATCAAAAATCAAAACAACAGACAATTGATACGTTGCAATTGAGACGTTGGGACTTTGCACAGTCAGGCTCTGAAAGACTCATACAACTGGAGACCGTCCACTTCTCTTCAGCATCCAGACAACTAGAGTCACCCTCATTCGCCGAACCAAAGAAACCAACAGGTCCAACACTTGCTTCCTGTGCTCCCCTCCTGGCCAGACCTGTTCTCTACTACGTATATCCATCGGAAGCGGACACTCGCACGCAGGGCCACGCATTGAGTCGCAGAAGAGTCCAAAAGTTTGGTTGCGAATTCCCACATTCCGCCGCTCCCCGTCCACTCACAACTTTTCAGCCCCCAGTCCGCACACTAAAGCTTGCCATTTGCCGAACGAATTGCTTGCGTCGGAAATCGCTTGCATATCCAGTGAAGAAAAAAACGAACCCTGGTTCTTGCGCACGCGAGAGAGTTGCGAGAGCCTACGAATTCACCTGGCCTGGGCCCTTGAAAGACTTCTGACTGTTGACAAGCTGGCAACAACACTTGAAAGATCCGCGATCAGGTTCAAGGTGTCGAGGAGATATCCACGTTTGGGCTGAAGTTGTCCAGCAAAACGAACTCCATCCAGAGTTCAAAACCTAGGGTGTACCCTCGTCGTTCTCGTCTATCTATCCCCATTCTTCGCCTCCTGGTCTCTCTAGACTCTCGTCTACCAAAAGCACGAACCAGTGTCCCCTCCCCCCCTCCCCCTCCGACCTTCCCACCAGTTCGCGAGCTTCAACATCGCTCCCCTGGCGAGTCCATCCAATTCAATTAGACCCCATGTCATAAGGCTACGAATACAGCATAGCCAGCTCTATCCGTACGAACGCCTCATCAAGGCTCAAGACAAGACAAGACAAGACAACCCCCCAGGCATAGTAAAACTCGTCTCCGTGTGTAACGCGCCACATCCCATCCCGCAAACAGTACTCCCCGAGCCAGACAGTGTCGCATTCTCCAGCCTCGCACAAGGGTTTTTTAATTCCCTCCCCGGACTGGTTTGGCGTCTGTGGGTTTCCACCGCACCGTCTCACCACCTCCACGTCTCGATAGCTCTCCGACTCTCACTCTCACTCTCACTCTTCACTCCCACTCTCTCACTCCTTACACAAACCTCTCCCCTCCTCCACCTCTCAACCTGAGCATCCACAAGAGCTCGCCTCTCTCACCACGACAATCACAGCTTGATCCCAGCTGTGTCCCTCCTCCTTCATCCACCCACCACCACGACCTCACATCCCGGACCTAGTCTCCGTACGGATAGTCTCAGCCACCCACACCCACCCAGCAAGAAGCTCTCCCACTACAGAGAGCTCTCCCACACCACCTACAACACCTACACCGCAAGACAATCGCGAGACACGCAACACACACGCAACATCATAATGGGCTTCTTCGATTTGTCCACGGGCAGCGTCATCTCCGGCCGCTCCTCCCACTCCCGCCGGCACTCTTCCCACCACTCCAAAAAGCACAGCACCAAGCACCGCTCCCGCTCCCGCTCCTCCTCGCGCTCCCGCAGCAAGAGACACAGCGCGCCCAGCATCGCCGCCTCCATCTTTGGCGGCGACGACTACAAGAAGAACAATGCGTCGCGCGGCTCCTTTTTCGGTATTCCCAATGCCTCGCGCTCGTCATTCTTCGGCTTCGGCGGTGGTATGTCTGTCCATTGAATCCTCAACCCAGCCTCCCCCTCATCCAGCTATTCTACAATCCGGGAAACTCAATTGGCTTTCCCCAAGGCCCAATACCTTAGAACTAACACGATGTATCAAGGCCGCCCCTCGTACTACAAACGCTCCCCGCGAAACGGCTTCGTCCAAAAGACCCTCAAGCAGGTAAAACGCCTCTGGCGCGACCTAGTCTACTACGCCAAAAAGCACCCCTACAAGGTCGTCGCCCTCGTCATCATGCCCCTAATCACGGGCGGCTTCCTCACCGCCCTCCTCGCCCGCTTCGGCCTCCGCCTCCCGCCGGGCATCGAGCGCATGATTGGCATCGGCGCCAAGGCCGCCTCGGGCGACTCCATGGGCCTCGTCGGCGAGGCGGTCCGCATGGCGAGCGGCGGGTTCGGCGGTGGTGCTGCCACCCACGCGCATGTCGAGAGAGGGTACGATGGGGATTATTCGTGGGAGAGGAGGAGTGTTGAGCGGGATGGTGGTGGTGGTGGCGGCGGTGGTTGGGCTGATGGGCTTATGAATGGTGTTGCCAAGATGTTTGTCTAAACCCCGACTCACAAGGCACCGGGAGCAAAAAGAACAAACGGGCAAGAACTATGATTGGTATGGGTGGACATTCTTGTTCGGCATTCTTATGACTGAGGAGCGTTTTCTTTTCTGGTTTACGGGCTTTTTTTTTTTTTTTTTTGACTATTTATTCTGGTTCGTCCCATGCATTTTCCTGGGAACCGGCCTTTGGAAAAATTGTATGCCACGTTACGACCGTGCATGGCGCATTTACATATATACCTCTAGATATATCAAGATACGATTGATGACCTTTAAACAAACTTGTTAAGGGGAGTACGCATGGAGACTAGAAGCACAGAGATGCAGGCAATGGGAGACCAAGGAATTCATTAAGAAATACGGAGTATCGTTTCTATTATCGGTACTAGACACGGCAGACAACTTTTGACCCAGCCCTTGACAGCGAAAAGACTACTTCTTCTTGCGCCGACCACCGGTAGGCTTCCTCTTGGACGGCGACGGGTTGGCAGACTTCTTGCCCCGCGAAACCTCACGTGCCGGTTCACGGGCGGCAGCCTCCTCCGCGGCAACGACCTCCTTGCGACCTCTCCGCGTAGTCGGACCGGATGACGGCGGACGCTGCGGCGGCTCGACGATCTGAGCACCGTTTCCGATGCCGTCGCTGGTGCTTTCCTCGCTGCTCGCCTCACTGCTTTCTTCGCTGCTACTCTCCTCGGGTGGCGGCCCGCGCGGAGCCCGGCCGCCTCGACCCGTCGGAGGCGCAACGGATGTTCGGCGCCCGTCGGTGGAGCCCGATACGTTGCGTCGAGCGGCACTGGCGGGACCTTCAGTCTGGAACTGGAATGGGTCAACGCCATTTCGAGATTTTGGCAGAGACGAGGTCGAAGAAGCAGGCGACATGTTATCCGATGGCAAACGCTGGCCTGGAGGCCCCTGAACGTAGGCATAGTTGAAGGGCGACGAGCCCCTCTCGCCCATGATTCGAGACGTCGGTCGCTGCGAAGCGGAAGTTGCCGATCTAGGGCGGGTGCGCGAAGCGTTGGGCGGCGGAAAGTATCCCATGGGCGGCATCGCACCACCGTCTTGGACATTGGCGAAGGTTCCAGGCGACGGATGGCGGGGCAGATCGTCCTCCAGAGCCAACGTAGGCGACCTTCTGCGAGAGGAGGTTGGCTGGAATTGCGACAGCGGAATGGCGAACCGCTGCTCCTTTTCGCGCCGCTGCTTACGCTCCTGCTTGCGTGCTTCCTTTTCAATGCGCTTCCTCCGTCGTTCTAGGGCTGCCATCTCTTCTTTGCTAAGGTTGACCTCGAGCTTGCCCCGTTCTTGTGCACGTCGGATACGGGCCAGAGCTCTGTGCGCGAGCGCCTCATCCCGCTCTCTCGGAGAAAGCTGATCCCAATCAATCTCTTCTTCCTCTTCTTCGTCGTCTTCCGAAGAGGACTCTTCCGAGTCCTCGCTGTCGTCTTGGCTGTCGTCCTCGTCATCGTCCGAATGCTGGTAGTCGTATCCTCTACGCAATGCCGTCGTCCGGTCACCCACGTCTGTACCCGTAAAGCGGAGCGGGTCGCTTGCGAACCGCTTTCCTCGCGAAACCAAACCAACGCCTTGTGTATCTGAATTGTCCAATTCCGTCTCCTCTAGCTCCTCGACAACTCTCGTCCCGTCCTCCCAGGACCCCTGTTGCGCAGCTCCCTGTTTCCTCCGCCCGCGCCTTGATGGTCTTCCCCACTGGGGCGCAAATTTGGGAGCTCGCGGCCGACCATCTAGACCGCCTCCCCGGAAAAAGCCTCATCGATAGGCTTGTCCATAAAAGCAGCGTGGCCGAGGATGACCACGCCAGAAGCACCAACGAGCCAGAGCAGCGTCGCGAAAGGCGAGGCGTACAGGCCCAAGGGCACAGAGATGACGAGAAGACCGGTCCACAGTTGGGATGTGGTGGCCTTGAAAGAGCCGATCTCGAGATCACGACCGTCGAGCTTGCCAATCAGGAACATGCCCGCAATGACAAAGATGATGTCGAAAAGCAACAGCCAGTTGGTCAGCAGAGCGTAGATGCTGAGCATCAAGAAGACGACGCTGTAGTTGCTGGAGAAGTAGGAGAGGTTGTAGTTCCATCGCGACTGGACCTCGCCAAAGTTGGCGGGCTTGGAGAGGCGCTTCATGTCGAAGAACTCGCCGACAGGACGCAGGTTGGCGAAGCGGCCGCTCAAACCGCCGGAACGCATGCTGTTGAAGCGCTCCTGCAGGCCGAGACGGTTCGTCAGGGCGTCGATGGGGATCTGGATGCGAGCCATGGTGTCGGTGTTGGATGTGGAAAATGCGATTGATGCGCGTCGGTAAGGTGGAAGGCGTCGGTAGAGGAGGGTAGATGAAGATGCAGAATGTCAGGGGGAGACTTTTGTACGGTGTGTTGATCGTCACACAGGAAAAGACCGTGTTCTATATGAGCGGGTGCAGGTTAGCGGGATGCATGCACAGGGTGGATGGTATTGGTATTGTAGGAAGAATGGTGGATTTGAAACATTTTGGGAGGTTCAGGCCATGTGTCTTTTCAGCTCCATTCCTCGTGGAATTAGCTTTCCTGACGCGCGGAACGGAACACGTACGCACCTTGGGGCGATGAGAGGTACCTAAGGGGCGGTAAAGGCTAATGAAAGCTGCCTTGGGGGATGGGCAAGCGTGATGCTGCAGGCAGAATTTGGGTACCCAATGCGGTAGAAAGTTGGTGCTGACTAGGCAGAGGCTGAGCAAAGTCGATGAAGGCGTTTGGTGATGATGGTATTGTTGACGTTTGTCTCGTCGTGGTCGCGGTGGCTCGGTACTGAGGGACCGAAGGCGATCTTTTTTTTCTCCCGTCAGCTTTTCTTTTTCCGTACTCGGTACCCAGGCAGGGAAAATCTCGGTAGGGGTGCTGAGCAAGGCAGTGTGGGCTGGATCCGTAATCTCGTCAATTCAGTTCAGGGGTGGGGATTGGTGATTGGCACTAGAAACCGTAAAACGGCACGGTTTCCCACACGTTTGGTTGGCGTGGGAGAGGAGAAAGGGGGCCCCTGTCCGGTCGTCCGTGTTCCCCGTCTTGGATCTTGAATTTTCGGGTTCGTCTCGTGGGAGTTGGGTAATGAGAAGGGATGAATGGATATATTGTTGTACATAGAGGCTGAGGCTGAGGGAGATGCATGCTCGAGCAAACGCTTGAGGAATTCGCTACCTTGGGCCGAATGCCAGACGAACCATGATGCGGGAAGGGAAGGTACCGGTAGGTATGTGAATCATGTGATCAAGGCAGGGGAACGAAAGGGAAGGAAAGGCCAAAGGGCAGCTGTAAGAGATGGAAGGAGGCCTAACTCCCCGAAAGCTGGAAGAGGAAGGCGACGAGGGAAACATGGGATGAAAATGAGAAAGAACGTAGCTTACCTCTTGCCAACTTTGTTGTGAATTGACCAATTCCTTCCCTCGAAACTCCCAGTGTTTTCACAAGGAAACAACCCTTTCTCTGCTTCTTTCTCTTTCTTCCTGTTTGTCTTTCTTTCCTATCGTGACAATTCCCGTCGTTCGGTCGCGCGGGGGGCGAGCTGCGGGGCTCGCCCTCTCGTTGGTCGTTGGTTGACCTCTGTATTCCTTCCACGCTCGGAAAGAAACAAAATACACTCAAAGGCTGTAGTGATGCATCTCCCGCTGGTCCTCCATCCGACTTTGTCAGTCAGAAGAAGAGGAAACACAACAGGTAAATGACAAGACGATAGGGAAGAGAAAGGGAAGAATCCGACAAAGATCCGACCACCGAAGGGGATATGGGCAAGCTTAATGAAGGAAGCGGAGAGAGAGAGACAGCCAACTCAGCTACCAAAGAGCTCTGACCGCCCCTCCATTAACCAAGGAAGACTTTTCTTTCTCGTCATGGTGTATCTGACTTTGGGCTGCAACTAACACTACTCCGTACACCGCACTCCGTACCCAAACCACCGCCTTGCTTTATGACACAACCGCCCGCTACTACTACCCATTACTTCCCTGGTTTCTATTTCCCGTCGTTGATCCCCCCGCGAGTACGGACGCATCCGGACGGGGGAGCAAGACAGACGAGAAAGCTTGAGAACCACATCCGAGGATAGCTCAGAGCCCATAGGTAGCTTCAAGCTGGGGCGACACACAATCCTCAATTGGGCTCCATGGGATAGGACAGCGCGGCAGCTGGATCATGGAGGGGGATCCCTCTTGCATGCCTCTGGCAAGTCAGAGCCGGCCAAGTCGCATTCAAGGCTGTCAAGCCGGAGTGTGTTTCCACACCGCATGGTCGTCTGTCTCCAGACTCCGGTTTCTAGCAGCATCTTGTCTCTCTCCCAAGCACCCACGCATCTAGGTATGGACCCGTCTCTCTGAGACCGAGACGGGAGTTTCTACTGAAAAGAATCTGGAGGCGGTGGGAGAAAGCAAAGGCTGGAAGCTCTGTTAGACTCCCCCTCCAAAACTAAAAGACAACCACCACTCAGTCGACGATCGCCCCAAGGACCAATGACGGACTAGCGGTACCTAACGATGGCGACCCAAGCGGCAGACCCCCAAGGAAACCCCCAGATGGCAAGAATGGCACTAATGTGAAGAAGAAGCAGCCATCGCCCGCTAAATCGTGACGTGAGGCCAATGAGCTGGAATGAAAGAAGGGATGACGGCCGAGCCAAAGCAGACTTTTTTTTTTCTCTTTCTTGCTCGTGGCTCTCTCTCTTCACCTTTCCTTACCTTCCATCAATTCCAGCCCGACCGCGCCACGCCCTTCGATGCCTGCGGCTTTTGTTGGTGTCTCAAGGCAAGCTCAGATATTGCCAGGCCCACGGTTCGCTCGCCAATGCGCCATCACCCTCACGTCCATCCATACCTACCTTGCGACGATCAACCTCCCGAGGCAGTTAGGAACATATTCCTGCGTAGGGTAGCGTGGGAAGCCGATAGATAGGCAAATGGCGTGCGCCAACGCAGTAATGCATTCATGCGGCAGCTCGAGGAAGAAGATCCGGGTCGGAGCTTCAAGCCTTGCAGCCCTCAGGTTGTATTCCGTGGCGCTGATTCTGGGAGTCCAAGGTAGAGTCACAGTTACCTACCCAAACGGCACAGCTTGTGTGGGTAACTCCCTGCTCGCTTAATGAGCTTGGGGCCTCTGGATTGAGAGCCTCGGGATGGAATACAAGTAGTCGCAATGCTCAAACGCTTTGTGGCATCGTGTATCCGTACGCTGCCGCGGTATCTGTGTTCGCCTGTTAGCCACCTTCCTTACCTACCTTATGCTCAACTGCTTGCTTCATCTTGTTCTGCCTAAGGTCCCGTCATTTCCTCCGATATTATTTGGGGTACGTACTCTGAGCAGCTTGCTACCTTAGGGTAATCACCACAAGCGCTTCACCAACTTGGAAGCTGCGAACTACCTCGCCCTAGGTAATCCTGGAATGGAAGGGAATGAGACACCTCTGGAAGAATCCGGAGCCCGAGACAATACGTATCATCTAACAGCACCTCAATCTTTCCTTCTTAGAATGCAAAAGAGTCCAATCGCAACATCTCTTCGTCACAGAAAATCCCGCGGCAAAGCATCCAATATTCCCATCTCTCGCTGAGGTATCCGTACAGAGCACAGTACCTGGTAGTAGGTACACAGTCAGACAGTACTTGCTTCTTCCCTTACCGTCTCTCCCGCCCGCCGTCAGACTGTCTTGTCTCGCCGTGCCGCCGCCGGAGTCTCAATGACAGTTACAAACTTGGAACCCCAAGTCTTCGGCGTCCACATCATGATCAAAACATGAACAAATCATTTGCTTCGAAGGGTCAGGTTCCTCGCTCGCCCGCTCGCTCAACCGTCATCACATTCGCTCGTCACCAACAACATGAGCTGGGGGGTATATAATTAATCCCGAGATGCAACTGGACCGTCGAACCGTGAGGCGGTCTCCACCCCATCCCCACAAACTGTTGGAGCCCGCACCTCCTAGGCTCCCATGCTCGGTGATCATCACGAAATCTTGTCGAGCCCACTCGGGCCTGAGGCCAGGTCCTTGACTCAGGGTCTCGCATCGTCTACCATCCATGATTCAACTTCAACGCGGCGCAAGGTGAAGAAGCTCAGAAATGTAAGCAAATTGTGGCAGGTTAAGAGCTGATGATAGCTGTCAGCAGGAAACCCCGTTGAGATATTTATTCGGCTTGAGCTCATCGTATAGTCCGCAGGATCCGTCAATCACTCGCAGCATCGGGGCCCATCCCATTCGGACGGATACACTTCTCCCCCGCAGACACCTACCTCACCTCTTCCTTCGTACGAAAATATACGTGGACCTCTGAGGTGGAGGTGGGTGCTGCTGCCACCTACACAGTACTGCGTAAAGCCGTGTACTGCTGACAATACCTTACCTTCTTCACCTTCCCCTGACCTTGCACTTTGTTCGCACCAACGATCCTTTTCATGAAAGTTCCTTTCCAGCATCCGAACCAGAGCGCTACCAACGTCATCTCCCGCTGCCGCTCATCAAGTCGTTGCACCAATGCAGCCCTCTCGAACTCAGATTCCCAGACTCCTCCTATCACCGGACGGTGAATGCTCGAGGCTCAATGGAAGGCTCAAGCACTCGTCAATCTCGCCTCGTCTCATATGCTTCAAACAGACCCGTCTGTCGTCGTTGTTCATGTCGTCTATCGGAATGATGGACACGCACGTCCTTGATCCTGGTCGCCTCTTACACCCTCTAGGCTCTGCCCCTCCGATCCCAATCCTTTTTTTGAATTCGGATAATAAGTGACGGGGCAACTATTATTTATTACCATTTATCAAATCTATTCTCATCCCGGAGCAGCACACACACACACACACACACACGCACACACTCACACTCTCTCATACTCACATGTACACACACTCCTAGCGCCTCTATCATACTCCTTACCCTGCCTTAGCATAGGGACGCATACCTAACCTTTACGGCTATAGTCCAGCAGCGAGACGAGACAGATGCAGGCTCGCCCGCTCATCCAACGCACGCTACATGCCGTGATTGCTCTTGCTACTGCTGCTGCTGCTGCTGCTGCTGCCGCCGCCGCAGTTCCATCACATCTCATCCCTCACTCCCGCCAAGTCACTTGGTGTGGGAGGCTAGGAGCCACACCCAGACATCCTGACACCCCCCTTTACCACCCCCTCCCTCTCCCCCAAGGCGCCCCGAAGGAATCCAAGAATTCAAGGACAAGTCTCAAGAGACACTCCCCCCCTCCTGCTCGAGAACGAAATGGGCGAACCGTTCTTCCCGGGGATTGGGCAAACAGCGTTTTAAACCCCGCCACTCTCACCAGATGCGTTGCTACGAACAGGATACGTACCGTGACCTTTTGTAGCAGTTGTGTCGCTGTCGCATGAGCTGCTGTTGCTGTCCTGGTTGCTGTTGGCCGTTGTAACTTGTTCAAGTTGTTCCTACGGGTACTGCTGTTGATGTTGCTGCTACATGATGCCCCCTACCTTACCTTACGGATACCTTGGCTTGACTACCCGTATTACCCTGCTCTTACGGATCACCCAGAGCAGATATGGTACCTTTTCTCAACGCACCTTTAAAGCAATCTTGCAGTAGCAGTCGCAGTAGCATTTGCAGTCACAGTCGCCCCCCAATAAGCGAAAGTACTTTTAGCTGTGCCGTACGAACGGCCGCCGTACCTGAACCAACCTGGGACCTTGCTCAACCTACCTAGTCTCTTTGGTCCCTTGGAATTGGCCCGATTGATCCTCATGCTCCTGCTGCTACAGCTGTTGTTGCTGTTGCTGTTGCTGCTGCCACTCCTGCTTTGCTTTGCCTCTCTTGCTCATTTTTTCTCTCTCATTTTCCTTTTGGCCATTGTAGGTAGGTACTAAGTTGGTTCGTTCTTCCCCTTGGGTTGGTTGGTCCGCTCGAGTTTCGAGCTGGTTGGTTTGCTGTGGTGTGTTGTGTTGCGGCTTGCCCTGGGAGGGAGGTAGGAGGGGAGAGGAGAAAAGCAATATTCATCTCCTGGTCCCCAAAGGAAGGAACGAACAAACAACCGAGCATTAAAGACCTTCCGTCCTGTTCGCAAACTCACTATTTTCATCCTTTCCCGTCGGGGGTTTGGAGGCCCAGTATGAAATGATCCCTACGTCCAACTTCTTCCCTCCTTCACCATCATCACCAACTACAACGGCACGCCAAAACCAAAACCAACCCATCCCAGCCTTCCCGTCCGTTCGTCTGTCTGCCTTTCCCATGACGGCTCCGCGATCCGTCTGAGTCTCACCTGACACGGACGACGATTGCTCTTTCTCTCTATCGCCGTACCGAATTACCCGTATCTCATCTTTCTTTCGCCGCGCACCCGCGGCCTATTATGTCTCTAGCCAAGCCCGAAGGTTTGTTCTCACTCCCTTTTTCTGCGTTCCCTGGGTTCAATTGATTGCTCTTGATTTTTCCTTCTTTTTGTTTGCATTATCTCGATTGCCGACGTCTGGATCGACTGTAGGCCTGCTACGAAACACGGGAAATTGGCCATACGAGGCGCGGCAGGATGAGAGAGGAGAGGACAGATTCGCCATGCCAGGATTACGGAGAGAGCAAGAGACACAACGCTGATTTATATCCCCGGGCAAAGAAACCACGTTCATGATGGCCCCTCCAACCGCCGCAAAAAGACCGCACGCCGCCGTGAGCAAAGGTAGCGCAAACATGTCTACCATCGAACCATGGTAAGTCTCAATTTGATGACAACAGCACAGCACCTCTGCCGCTCTTTTTTTCTCCCCGTTTACATCCATTGAGAGAGCATCCAAGAGAGCCCCCTCCATCTTCTCACCCGACAATTGAAGACATGCCGCGAGTTTTCTTCTACAGCTCTTTTCTCAATGCTGACCCTTTCTCGCGACTCAACCATAAAGGGCCGAGCTACCGTATCCCAACTTTGACTGCTCAAAGTACAATTACATATTGACCGACGACGGCGGGTTCTGGCAATTGCAACAACAGCATTCGCCCTCGGAAGAGCTCCCCAACGTTGTACCGCGCATCGCAACGAGCAAATCGCCCATACAAAAAGTCCAAGATATCGAATGGACCTGTCTATCGGCAGCATGTCCTTCGAAGCCATTCAAACGGAAAGTCGACCTCGACAAGCATTACAAACAGGCTCATGTCGATAGCCAAACCACGGCGCCTTCGCCCGCGCTCTCCCTAAAAGATATCACGCCCGCGACAAGCACCAGTAATCCAAGTCCCAAAATCACAACCAAGAAACCGCCAGCTGGCACCAGCAAGGCTAAGGGCAAAGCTGCGGGCGCAGGAGCGGCGGGGGCGACAGGGACGGCGACGGCGACGGCGACAGCGACAGCGGCGCAAGGGAACAGGAATAACAGCATAAACGGCGCGGGCAACAACAGCATCAGCAACAAGGACGGCACCGCCGGGGTCTTCCTCTGCGACTATCCGGCATGCAACCGCAAGAACGAACCGTTCAACCGCAAGGACCGGTTGCGCATCCACCTTACCGACGTCCACAAGGAGGACGTGAGCGCAAAGACGTTTGAGATGACGGTCGCGTGGCTGCAGGAGCGCAAGATCTATCCCAAGTGGTGGCGGTGTTCCAAATGCCTCGACAGAGTCAAGATCGAGGAGAGCGGGTGGTCATGTCCGCGGGACGGGTCCAAGGTGGAAGACATACGGCGCGAATTTCGTGAGAAGCAGCATAACATGTGAAAGACGCATCGCGGCGTCAGCATCGTCCTTTGTGTCTCACCGGATCGTTCATCGCATCCCACCCCCATCATCGCCATTTGCATCGCGTCGCCACACCAAGGGGGATCACAGGTTATTAAAATCGGAGTTCTTTTTTTCATCGCATTAAAAAGTTATCTTCCGGGGACGGAGGAACTGGCGTTTCTTTTTACATGTTCCAAGGCCCGGTTTGGGCCTGGTCCTATTCTATTCGATTAAGAGTGGGCGGGAAGTACTAAGATTGGGTTACGGTATTCTGGGAATCGCGGGAGTCTCTTCATTTCTTCGAGTTCATTTTCAGCCTTCCTGGCATTATTGCCTCTACTGGGCTTGTTGTCAGTAACTTGATTCCCCATCCATCTTCTAGGACAGATTTTGCTCCGTCTGGGTAGATAATTCTGGTGGCCTTTCTCCCTTTTCTTCATGCCATCCATGCTGGCACTCTATTAGGAATGATGACACGATTGGGGTTTTTTCCTTCTTTCTGCCCGCCTTCTTCCTGGGATAGGTACTGAACCCAATGATGAGAAAAACCTAGATGTTGTCAGATGGGAAGGGACCACCATTGTCGATCATTGACCCGGGCAGAATTCCACTTTGTTCGTAGGGTAGGCGAAAGGCAGTAAACCGGATGATTTTTCCAACATTTTTTTTTTTTTTCTTTCTTTCCCTCTTTCGAAAAAAGTTTCCGACGAGACGGGACCCCGCTGTTCATCTCGTCTCGTCTCATCATTCCATCGGCATCGCCTCGTTTTCGCAGAGTTACTCGTTTACCTCTACGGAATATCCAGCAGGAGCCCACCTAGCACCAAGCTGCACTTGAGTTCTTGGACACCCCCCCCCCCCCCCTCCCGTTCGGCGCCGATCGCAAGCTGGTCAACGCTCCCGATCAAACCCCCCGGGATCCCGTGCATCGTATCCGTAGGAAACTCCACCCTTGAACCTACGGAGTAGAAAGCTTTTTTGTCAAGAGCTATATGCGCGCTGAAAGTTTCCCGGAGAAGACCGCTCGTCTTAATCCCACGCGTGTGACGAAAACTCTACTTGTTCTCTCTCTCTCTCTCCCGAGCGAGCTGTCATTGCCAAATAGATTGCAGGAGAATGATGAAGCCGACCGGAAGGAAGGGAGGGCATGAAAACGGCCTGCAGGATTGGGGGCCAAGGGGTGTGTGGTGGCCTGATGTTTGAAAGGTACCTTACTGCGTGTATGAAGTAGGGGCGCCCCGGTTATGTGTGAGTGTGCGAGTGGTGCTCAGCTACATACGGCCTCCGAAATCTGGGTTGAATCCAAGCTGTGGTCCTGCCTGCGTCTCTCGGATTTTCTTTGGGTCTCCATCTTGATGCGTATGCTTGCTTGGCTTCTCCATGATTGGAGAGGAAATACAGGAGAGTGTGAGATCCGATGCAGCCCTTTTTTTCTTTTCTTTTCTTTTTTTTTTTTTTTTTTTTTTTTTTTTGTGTTTTTTTGTTTTTTTTTGTTGTGTGTTTTTGTTTTTCTTTTTTTTTTCTTTTTTTTTTTTTTTTTTTTTTTTTTTTTTTTTTTTTTTTTTTTTTTTTTTTTTTTTTTTGTTTTTTTTTGGTGTTGTGGTTGGGGGGGGGGGGGGGGGGGGAAGGTGCGCCCTGCTTCTGCGGTCTTTTGAATTAGGTAGCGTCCCTTTACATTGTATCCCATTACCCTACTACGAATATGTGAGGTTTTTTCCCCAGTGCGCCTATTCTCCCACCCGTGATCAGGATTCCGAATTTTCCCCATCGTCCTGCGGTTTGCTCTCCTTTCAACTTTCCCAGTTGGTTTCAACTTGGAAAGCGTTTGGAACTCGGTTATGTGAGTGCAAAGGGGGGGGGGGGGGGTTGCCTTTGTGGACTTCCTCCTCTTTTTCCGTGTGTTCCTGCTTCTCTGCTGTTCGGTGGTTTGGTCCCCCCCCCGGTGCTGGTGCTGCTGGCACGAAAATCTCATTGTTGGTCGTCCGCGAGATTCAACTTTACTCCGTGCTCCGTACACCGCGCATTTCGAGGTGTCCGCCCCCCGGGTTAAGTGGACTCGAACCCTTCCCCGGGACGCCGATCGAGTCGGATCCCCCCTCTTACTAATCGAAAGGGCACCCTTTCAAGTCATTCGTGTGTGACAATCCCGTTGCGCAACTTACATTACGGAGTAGAAGAAATAACAGGACTTGAAAGTTTTGAGATTGGACATGCAGAAGGGGAGGAAAACTTGGGGATAATTCCGTATACACGTAGGCAATTGAGACAATGAGATCTGCTCTGCAGGATCGACAGGTTTGTGGGGGGCCAGATACGGGTGTTCGTGTTCAGAAAGGCTGTATAACATACAACCCGGGGACGATCCTGTTGATCTCATCCGTCTCTGAACACGGAAGACGGACGCAGGAAAGGAAACAAAACATGGCATTTGGCAAAGTGTACAACTATGAGGCTAAGGCGCAGTCAGCTTAGAGAAGGACAGTTAGTTATGAGCTGCTCATATAGTGATTCCCTGCAGAGCCCACAGAATAATCAGGTGTGTAGAGTCCATTGGCATACGTCTGGCGAGGACTACACTTTGTGACCGTGATGTCAAGTAGGCCTAGAATTCTATACATGCAAAAGAAGCAAAGTATGTACATTCGATTCCAGATCAAATTCCCTTGGAGTAGACGTCGGGGAGTCAAGTGACCTGAAAACTCAATTGCCTTCAATGAAGAGCAGCGTCAACGAAACCGAGTTCGTCTGACAACCAAAAGGCCGAAATCCCCGGTATCCCAGAACCACCACGTAGGGGATACCTCTCTCCCGTCCCTGTGTCCGTGTTCCAGACGAATAGTGTGCATTTTTCTCAAGCAACCCTCCTGAAAAACGCCATGCCTGATTTTTTAAGAAATCCCTTGAACCCTCCCTATGCAGCCATAAATGCCCTTCTAACATCCTTGTATCATGAGAATCGTGTCCATCGTTTTGTACCGCATCAAAGGCGGCCGGTGGAGGGCTTTCTTCTTCTTAAGCGAGGTAGCGATACGTCGGCGTCGAGGCATCCTCTACGCGCTCGAGATACTCTCGCACAATCAAATCCTCGATTCGCTTTTTGATGAGACTAATCTCGGGTTTGAAGCGACCGCTAAGTTGATCAATGACCTCCGTAATGAGCTGCGAATGACCAAGTTCCTTGCGTTGCCTATGATGGGGTTAGTTTAGCCAAGAGACCGAACATCAAGTGGTGGGTAACGTACTTCATGATGCGGACAAGAGCGGCATCGATAACGTGGGCTCGAGTCTGATTGTTCTTCTCTTCGGTTGCCTTCCGTTCGTCGTCGCCCTCAACCTTGCTGGTAGCATTGATGATGGGTGCCTTGATACGGACAGTCTTGCTGACGAAAGAGGCGTTGAACTTGAACTTGTCGCCGGCCTTGATGCCCTTGGTCGCGGGTTCCTTGGCGAGCACTCTGGCCTTGGGAACGATGGACAAAGAAGTCAGAGTTCTCGCAAGATCTGACATCGGGATGTTGGTCTTGGCTTGAATTTCCTCAAGAGAAAGCTCTTCGCCCTCCTCGAGTTCGTTGAATAGCAACAGCACCACCATGCCATAGGTCGGCACGTTGATCTCGTACTTTCGCTCTCGCGCCAGGGGTCCCTTGCCTCCTGGAATCGCGGGGAAGGTACACCGAACGTCCGCGCTGCCGGTGGACCCGAGCCAAGTGAGCTTGCGGCCGCTGCGGTTGGTGAGGTAGTACTTGAGTAAGCTTTCCTGGAGACGCTTGATATCGTCAGGGAAGATGCAGCCACCACTTTCAGAAAACTGTGAGGTGCGACCCATGATCTCGGGAGGCCATGAGTTGGTAGTCAAAATGTTGACAGCCAGCTCGATCTGCTTCCGAGACACGTCGCCCAGTCCCCTAATATGGTCGCGATAGCCTGAAGTCAGCTCGGCAGATGACTCCATGTCTCTGAACATGCCCTCGAACTTGGCCGTGAATTGGTTGCCCAACTCCTGCTTCATTCGAGAGATCATTGACTTTTCAACATCATGACTCTCCGATTTGTTGTTGAGAAGACGCTTGGCCAGGTGCTTCTGGTAGTAACGCTCGAACAGATCCTTATCTGAGAGATACCGGATCACAGTAATGGCCTTCTCCAACACCGCCTCGGTTTCGGTCTCAGTCTTGCCGCGAATGCCGCGTCGAAGATTATCGTCAATGAAGAGCGATACGTATTCAGAGCTCTTGGTAAACATGTTGATGAAATCGGAAAAGCTCTTTGTGAGCGAGGTTTGGATGATCAAATCCTCTTGGAAGCACTTTTTCCACAGATTATCGAACTTATCCTTGAGCTTGAGCACGTCGTCAACCCACTTGATCGCCGCGGCCGTCTGCTGAGCCGATGAGCTCAGCGCCTTGGCCTTCTCCCCGCCCTCATTATCTTCTCCGTCGGCCGGCGCAGACGCTGCAGAGAAATTCGTCTCCTTGAGCATCTGCTCAATCTCGAGTCCCAGTTCGACCACCCGTGTGGACAAAATCTTTTTGAGAGATGCCTTTTTGGCATCAACCCTTGAAACCAGTTGGTAAAGAATTGTGAGCTCTTCCTCACGATCATAATTGACCATGGACTTGAGCCCACTTCCTTCAAGGTTCAAAAAATCGTCCAGATGCGCCGAAATCAACTCTTCCTCAACGACCTTGATGGATCTCTCTCTCGTCTCATAATGGATAGTAGTGTCGCATCGGTCGTTTTCTTCTTGTAGTCGGCGCTGAGTGTGCCGCAGCCAGGCGCCGGCATCAGCCTCTCGGAGCAAGCGTTCACACTCGCGCTTGTAGTACGTTCGCTCGGAGTCAAGGTAAGCGGGCTCGAACACCGTCAAGTACAGCTTCTCTGCCTCTTGCTCCTCGTCCGACTCGTAGAGAGAATCGAGCATCCTTATGATGTTGCGCAACAAATGCCGATCGATGGTGTCACCATCGCGCTCCATGTTGACGTGATCGAGGATGACCGAGTTGAGAATATCGAATACAGTATATTGACCTCCTGAGTTCAGTGACGCTCGCAGAATATGGTCGCGGAATAGGCCAATCGTGGCGGTGTAGATGGACGGCCGACGAGCATCCTGTGTGTAGCCGCGGTCGAGGTACATCAATATATCAGCCGTCATGTTCATTGACGTGTTGTGATGCTCCCATGATTTTCTGACGCCGCTCAGAAAGTGCTCGCCCATCTTGCGTCGTTCGTTGACCGAAGTAGCCGCACCACCCATTGCAGCGCTAACGAGGTTGGCCGTGACCAGCTTTTCGATATCGGGAATGACGTGTTCGGAAAAGTACTGCTCTTCGAATTGCTTGACGCGATCGTAGAGCATCTCACCCTTTTTCTTCAGGACTATCTTGTAAGATGCTCGGTAGAGCTGCTCGAATGAGAGTGTGCTGCAGTTTTGGTTGTGAATGTCGGTCAGGGCTTGCTTCAGTGTATCCCAGCACTGCTCGAAATCGCTCGTGTCGATGCCGGATGTCAACTTTTCACGGGTTAGTTTATGTTCTGAAAGTCTTGCTAGTGGTCATCCAAAGCATCTCAGCGGCCGCCTTGCAACTCGACGGTTCCTGAACAGTATACACATGACGTGTGCGTGATGAACGGAGACAAGCATGCAAGGATCACAGTTATAATAGACACAACACTCTGGTCGGCGCTGAAGCCATCACCACAAAAGGCACAAGAGGCAAAAGACACACATTGCAGCTACAACAGGGGTTGACTGCTGGAGTTGGGAAGACTTACTCGTCCGGGGCGGCGCGGGGGCCGAATGCGACCGGCCCGCATGGCCGTACCCCCTCCACCTCTACCAGAAATCATCGTGTATGTATCTGTGTATGTCCTCGAGTCGTATCCGTACTATCGCTGCGGAATTCGGTCGTGGTTGGCTGATCGTTACAAGTCGAGAAAGCTATCGTGGGAAACCTGAGTCGGTGGCGGCGGGGTAGCTCTCGTCAGAAAGTGTGGCGGGCAACTGAGGGATGCTGAATAAAAAGAGGAGCCAGGCTGCAACGCTTCGTAAGAAATAGAAGTGAAAAGCCGTGAAAGCCAGAAAAAGAAGAAGACAGCCTGGCTATTGCAGAAGAAGCTGACCGCGTCAAGAACTGCGGTTTCTGCGGCAGGAGTCGGGGTATTTAATACAAAGCATCTCGAGGAAGGAAACAATCTCGGGATGTAAGTCGCAAGTTCAGCGAAAGCCACAGCAGGGCAAGGCTGCGGAGCCCCGAGGCCGGAATGGTCCGCGCTTCCCACACGCGAGGCGGAAGGAGCGACCAGGCAGTTGGGTCCAATCAATTAAGTCCTCTATCCTTGCGCCTCACAGCGCTCTAATTGGTTCATTTGGATCGACGCTCTGGACAGCGCGTCTGCGCCACAAGTGGCGGTCGTTTCCATCGTTTTCTTTACAGGGGAAAAAAAATTAAAGCGCAGCAGTGACACTCCAGAAAAAAATGACGGCATTCCCAGTCCACTTTGAGAACAGCTCAGCCAAGCTCTAGCTCTTCTCCCACAAACTTCAACATCAAAGGCTTCCACCACACACCAGCGCAAAGCCATCACCACCACCACCACCACCACCACCACCACCACCACCACCAGCACTATCCCTCCCTTCGAAAACGCAGACGACACATCACCATGGCCTCGCGCTCAGCATTCACAAAATTCGCGCCTGCGCTGCGACAAGCTCGCCCAGGCGCCTCGCCCTTCAAACGCAACAGCCCAATCCTCTCAGCCCTCCAAAATCAACAAAGGCCACCAACTCCCCTGCAACCCACAATCGCCGCGCGCTTCGCCCACACAGTCCCGAAGCCCAGAGCAGCGCGCGAAGCCGAGGCAAAGACGCCCGCACAGATGCGCATGGAGACCTCGCCGCACTACCAGCTCGACTTCACCTGCGTGCCGTGCGACACTCGCTCCCGGCACAAGGTCTCCAAGCAGGGATACCATCACGGCTCCGTCCTCATCACCTGCCCCTCATGCCGCAACCGCCACATCATCAGCGACCACCTGGGCATCTTTGGCGATCGCAAGGTCACCGTCGAGGACCTGATGCGCGAGAAGGGCAGGCTCGTCAAGAGGGGCACACTGGGCGAGGATGGCGATATCGAGTTTTACCCCGACGAGAGCGCTGCTGCTGCTGCTGATGGTGCCGATGCTGATGCGCAAGCTGCGGAGTCGAAGAAGGATGGGTCTGCTTGAAGGCTTTGGAAAACGACTGTAAAATCTGTACAATATGTATGGCAGACTCGATGAGGGCGGTCGAGGCCTCGTTCTGCCAATGGATTGGATGATTGCATATAAAGGCGTTTCGGATACCCATCGACACTCATGGGAACACTAAAATGGCGGGACACAATGTAACAACAGAATAGATCTCACATATGAACGGGCAATGGTCAGCCCCTGTACTATATGAATACAACCCTTTTAAACCCTCTTGAGCACCCTTTCTTTTTAACCCCCTTCCAGAAACGCCAGCCCATGCAAACTTTTTTGACGATGATTACCACCCCTTGTACGCCTGCCTCTGCTGCTTGTGCTCCTGGCCCCTGACCTTCTTTCTCTCCTTCTTCTTCTCCGTCTTCTTCCTCTTGTCCCGGCCGTACTTCTCCGGCTGCGCAATCGCCTCAATCTTGCGCTTGCTCGACCTCTGCTGTCTCCTGTTCCGCACCTCCTCCCTGATGGACAACAGCTGTTTGGTGTACTCGGCCGTGCCAAACTTCTTCTGGAGCGAGTCCATGAGGATCTGCGCCCTCGTCTTGAGCGCCTCGAGCCTAGTCTTGAAAAGCTCGTCCGTCGAGTAGGGCACAGGGATGTTGGGGTCCGTGAGGTTCTGCAGAGGGTAGAGAATTGTCTTGAATGAGGGCTCGAGGTGGTCCTGGGGAACGCGGCGGCAGATGGTCTCCAACACCTCCATGGCGACCGTCTTGGGCGTGATGGCGGTCGACTTGGGCCGGACGTCCTTACGCAGGATGGACGAGAGCTTCCAGAACAAGTACTGCAGATCCTTGCGGTGCTCCTCAATTCTATCCTCTTCCGCCTCGGCTTCGTCGCGGTCGCCGAGAGTGTCTGCTTCGGGCACGGTTTGCACCTTGACGGGCAGACGGGGGCCAAGGAAGATCAAGATCTGCTTGATCTCCTCGGCAAGCGCGTCGTCGATCTCTGGTGTTCTCAGGGCGTACAGCGTCAACCTCACGAGCTCCTCCAAGTCCTCGAGCTCGAGGTTCAGACCATGAGATCCTTGGAGTACTTCGCCTGCTTTGCTTGGCTTGCCAGCATAGTCCGCCAGGAACGTGCTCAGTACCTTGGTGGCGCTAAGCTTGACTGAGTTCTCGGGGTGTACGAGGCAGCCGCGGACATCGCTCCAGAGTTCCTTGGACTCGGTAGACAGAAGTCTTGCTGGGTACTTCTCCGTCAGCACCTGGAGGTCGCGAAGAACCGTGTTGAGAAGGTCTTCATCGGCAACGCGGATATCGCCTGTACCAACAATCTCTCCAATTTTGGCGAGAACCAACTCCAGCTCCTTCTTGTGCTTAGTCGAGGGCTCCTTGGCTTCGAAGAAGAACCCGAAAGCTTGCAGCGAAAGCTTTGTCACCGCTTGGTTATCCTCCTGCTCAACCCATGATCGGAGCAGCGTCATGAAGTTTTGTGTTCTCTCCTTATCAGCCTTGCGGAACATCTCCTTCACCAGTTCCCCGGCAGCCAGGCAGCACTTCTCGCTGTCGTCGTTGGCAAGCACCATGACGAGGGGCAAGAAGCAGGTGGAAATGACCTCCTGCACGAAGTCGTCCGCAGACTTCATGAGAAGCAGGTGAACCACCTCCATGACGGACAAGCGGCCGCCTTCGCGGTCGTACGTCAGGTTGGCGACAACGAAGTTGAGCTGCTTCACCCATCGGGCCTTTCTCTGCGGGTAGTCCTTGAGGAACTGGAAGAAAGCGCCTCTCGCCAGATCACGCGTATCCTTGTCATCATTCGTGATCATGACGGTGCCGACGTAGTCGAGGGTATCGTAGACGACTGCGGTCTCGATCTTGCGCTCGAGAACAGAGCGCACAAAGTTGAAGGTGACGTGACGGTAGAGAGTCTCTGTGAGGTCGTCCTTGAGCTTGCCGAGGAGCATGTCGATGGCTGCGTCCTTGACGGGGATGTCCTTACGCTCGCGGAGGACAACCGAGAGCAGCTTCAGAGCCGCCTGCGACAGGTCGGTTGTAGTTGAGGTTGACATGGAAATGCTCTTCGTCGCCTCCTTGACTGCGACTTTGAAGAGTTGGATGTCCTCGTTGTTGTTGAAAGGTACCTTGACAAGCACAGTGAGAAGCTTGAAGGCCGCGACCTTGACGTCATCCTCCTCGCCAATGATGGCGTCTCCGAGGATGGGCACAAAGCCACCAATGTTCGCGCCAGTACGCAGGCTTTCGTACTTCTTCCATACCGACCGGAGGATGTCAAAGGTGAACTTGACAAGCTTGAAGGTGTATTTCCCAGCGGTGCCAGAGTTGTCCTTCTTCACGCCCTTCTGGTAGAGGTACTTCTTCAGGCGGAAGTCGATCTTGGGCTGCACCTCTGGCTTCTTGCTCTTGTAAACTTCTTGAATAACCTCGTAGCAGAAGACGAGAGTGTCACGGCTCTCTGCGGCCGGGTTCTGCATGAGACCGGCGGTGATTCTTGCCAGCAGAGTGTCAATCTTGCGGACCAACTTGAGATCCACCTTCTCCATGAGCAGAGATTGCAGAGGGTGGACGAGCACGACAAGCTGGCTGATGGAGGCCGACTTGGCAATCAACTCCATGGAATCCTGACTCTTGCTTGCCTTGACTTCCTTCATCTCACTGATGTAACCTTCGGCATCCTTTTCTTGACCGGTAGCGCCAAAGATGTCGTCAATGATGATCGCAACAATGGCCCGGAGAGTATAGTCGATATCACCCTGCTGGAACTGAGGAATAACCTTGAGGAGCATCGAGTGTAGGGTATAGGACATGACGTGAAGTTGGTAACCTCGCTTGAGAGCGCCGCGCAATTCCTTCAGGATGAAGCCAAAGTAGGTCGGGCCGAGGACCGATGCGATTTGCACAAGAGTGTCTCTGGCCATCTCACGAGCATCCCAGGATTTACTGCGCAGGATGTGACAGATATCGGTCAGAACACCAGCAAGCTTCTGGCCCATTTCTTCGGACGGCAAAAGCTTGAGAAGCTTGACGATGATGACACCGACGGGTACACGGTAACTGACCTCGGACTCATCCTTCTCGTGGATATGCTTGACCAGAGGAGGGAGGAAGAGGTTATTGATGTCCTTGCTGAGCTTTTCTTGTGTGGGAGTCGTGAGTACAAGTCTCTTGCTGGTAGGCGTGGAGGTTTCTGAATCATCAATCTGCATCGCCTCGACGCCCTTCTCTTCGACTGCGAGAACGAGAGCATCGCAGAACTTGGCAAGCAGTCGAATAACCTGCTTCTGGTTGTTGGGCTTGGACTCGACGTAGCTGATGTACCTCTGCAGAATAACACGGTAATGCTTCCAGTCCAAAGACTGAGCCAAGTTGCCGATCGTGTTGGTCGCCTCAGCACCCAAGCCCTGGTCGTCGCTACCTTCAGCACGGCCAAAGATGAAGTGCTCGAGAAGAGGGATGAAGAACTGGCTCAGATTCTGGCTGCCAAACTCCGAGGTGTCGTTGACAGAGTTCAGCATCTTGATGGCTTCCAGCTGGCGCGCCGTCGCAGGACTGAGAATGTTGAAAAAGAAGGGCAACTCAGACGTCTCCTCTTCCATATCACTGGCCAAGAGCCCCTTCATATCCGCAACAGGCTCCCAGGTTGGCATCTGCGAAAGAATGTAGCCAAAGACTCTCAAGTACTCTCTCCTGACGATGGCAGACTCCTCACGAGCTCCAGTGTAGATAGAAGGCAACAGAATAGTCTTCAGATGGGCTTCGAAGCCGCTCTTGGATGTCTCGTCTGAGCAGGCCGCCACCTCTCTGATAAACTTGCGCAGGGAGTCTGCAGAGTTCGATGCCAGGATACCATATTCCTCGTCGGAGCGGATATAGTAAATCAAATTGTGCAATAGAGGAAGCCACTGCTTGACATTAAAAGGTGTTTCCGTGTTGGTGATTCGGTTGAAGGCGGCGAGCCGCTTGTCGTAATCTGGCTCGTCGATGCGGTTCGGTGCGAAGGCATTGAGGTCACGGCAGATTTCGGCAATCTCCTGAAGGGTCGTGTCCTTCTCGGCCAACACTGTGAGGACGCGGGCCAAAGACTGCCTGTTGTCCCTGTCTTTGAAGTAACTGAAGAGCGAAGACAGGGTCTCAAAGATGGCAATATCAGCAGTCTTCTCTTCCGCTTCCTCGGAGCTAAGGATGGTGATGAATCGCTCCAGAATGAGGAGAATCTTGCCCTTGGCTCTGGGGTTGACTCTTCTCGGAGGCTGATTGAGGAGGAAAGTTGCGATCTTGAGTGTCTCGCGCACGTTCGCCGAGGTCTCAACAATCGGAGAAAGCTCGACAATGGTCTCAATACAAGACTCGAGCAGTTCATTGCTCATGGTTTGCGTCTCCAGCGTGGTAGTGACGGTCTTCAACATCAGCTCCATGTTTGCATCCAGAAGCTCAGTACGAATGAGCTCATTGAACTCGGATTCCACAGCTGGTGCCGCTGCTAGCTTGATGAGGTTGCGGATGATGCTGAGGGCGAAAATCTTGACGTTTTCCTTCGCCTTGGGCATCGACACGCACTCGACAACCTTGGGCAGGATCTGGTCGTTGATCGAGATGAAGAGTGCTGCCTTTGGCAGCTGAGACCAAGTCGATACAAGCTGCATGATGCTAGAAATTGACTGGGCCGTCTCAACGGGGAGCTTCTCGATCCTGGGAGCAACGACCTCGTTGACAATGGGTTCAGAATATGGTGTCCAGTTGAAGTCTTGGGCATTGCGGAACAGTGCAATGAGACACTTGACACCGACAGTCCGAATGGTCTTGAGCAGAGACTCCTGAGATTCCTCGTTCGTTTCCTCCACCTCTTCATCTGACTCGACGGTAGTTGACTCCTTGAGCCGTCGGCATGCAAAAATGAGACAGTACAGAACAGGATTGAGCAGTTTTTCAACGTACGGACCCACGTGCTGCCCCAGCTCATTGATAAGGGGCAGCATCATGTTCATGAAACCAGTCTGCTTGCGAACGGGAAGAATTTCTCGGTCAAACAAATTGGTGCGGAAGCCGGAATCGTCAACGACACGAGCTCCTTTCAGACACCCAATAGCGATGTCCAAGAAGCTGCCTGTATCTTCAACGCTGAGGGTTCTTAAGACGGCCAAACGAGTGGCCTGAAGACCATGTCGACCACTGGAAACACCCTTTTTGGAAATGGTCCGTCCGTACAACAGCCGCAGAAGAACAGGCATAAGCTCTCCGCGGTGTTCAGGTTGGATCGTTGATTCGCCTTGGAGGAAGACTGTGAGTTCGTTCTTGAATCTGGCTTCATCGAGTAGGTACTCCAAGTTCTCCTGGTAAGGCCTAACGCCCGCTTGCTTCCAGGAGAGGATAGCTTTCAGCGCCAGCTTTTGCACCTCCACATCACCATTTTCCATGAGGTGAAGCAGTGCAGTGTAGACCCTTTCGTGCTGGTAGAGCGCTTTCGGGTTGATGAAGAGAGCGAAAACACCAACCAACGCCTTGCGATCGTAAAGAGACCAGTCTTCGCTCTTGACTTCAGCATCCTCATCATCCTGGCTTTCTGACGAGTTGTCTTCATCAACAGCAGCCCAAGACAGGAAAAAGGGTACGAGTTTGCGAGAGCGCTTCTCGGCAAAGTGAGGCATGGCAGTAAGCACCTTCAATGCCTGTGCTCGAGCATTGCCAGCGTGAGCTTCGACAGTCTCCTGCTGCTTGTCAAATGACTGCAGCATGAGATCGATGGCGTTGTTGACAACCTGCTCCACCTCCTCCGCCGTGCTCCAGAGCTCTTGCATGTGCTGGCAGTCAAAATCGGTGATGGCTTGGCGACCCTGTAGTGTGGGCTGACTGAGTGGTCCAGACCATCTTGGAGAAGGTGTCTCTAACCAACTGAACGCGGTCGTCGCAATAGCCTCTTCGCCAGTCTTGGTAGCGCCAACCAACTTCAAAGCTGTGATGGTATCGTCCCATAATGGGGAGAGCTTGACCGTCAGCATGCCGAACATGAAGGAGGGAATTGCCTTCAAGAGCCACGAGTTCTCGCTCAATTGTGAGTAATTTTGTCCAAGTTTGCGAAGATGCATCGCAATATTCCTCAAGCTGGAGGGCTCCAGAGGGGTGTTTCCGATGTCCAGCATAAGAGTGAGACAATGGTGTTCATCGGGAAGCGACTCGAATTGCTGGAGGATCTTGAGAGACGCAAGACGGAGTTCATGCGAAGGTGCCGAGAGGTTTTCGATAAGGGCCTCAACAACCGGATCCTCTTCTGAGCCCTCACTGCTATCACTGCTCTGACGGTCGACGGGAGGCGGTTGGTTTCGTGTGAGCTCGGTGTAGGTGAGATAAGCTTCCAAGAAGCCCACCGAACGGCTGAACCTGGGAAGAGCAGCACGAAGGAGCGGGTCCAAGGCTGGATCGACTGGGCCCGCCGCTTTGCTCATTCGCAGGTACGCGTGGAAACCCTGGCTGATGCTGAAGTGAACCTCGTCTGACGCCAATGTAGTTGAAGGCTTGAGCGCCAGCCTCAGTTTCCGAAGTAAAAGTTCCGCAATCTTCGCATTGGCTGAGGGGTGAACAGTCGTCGAAAACAGGAGATCCAACAAGGCAGAGTACTTTGGCAAGCATCTGTCTCTCCATGTTTGAGGGTCCTTATCATACGCGCCGCGCTCGGGGAAGGGCGTGCTTTCGAGTCGCTCAAACTTTGACACGATCTGGTCCTGCCAGCTGCGCGGGAGGTTGCACGTCTCTTTTGCTCCCGGCGAAGGTAGACTTCCGTTTTGCACCATGCGAGGAAGGAAAACACACAGCATATCTTCGTTTTGACCATCGGACCAGTGACTGACGATGAATCTATGTCTGGTTAGCTTCAAGGAGCCCAATGGCAGAGTGAAGGCATATATACCTTTGGAAATATGTCTGGAATAGACTTCGGAATCGTGTCGAGTCTAGCTGGGAGAAGTGGGCACAGAAGGGAATGTACCACCTCATGAGCCTCTCCCTCTGGAGTGCATTCATGAAATCCTTCATGCAGGGAATAAGTGCTTCAACCGGCGCTTGATGCCAGACAATCGCAGCATTGACGATGACATGTTTCCATACAAGATCCAGCTTATCTTCTGTCACCTCAGAGGCATGTTGTGTCGTAGAGACCAACATGGCAGTCAAGTTTTCAACGAGAACGGGCCAGTTGCTGATGCGGTTTCCGTGACGAACACCCGCTGCTGTGCCAAGAACCCTGATCAGTGGGACAAACTTCCAAGTCTTGCTTGGCTTGGAGTCGTTCAAAGCCGCCTTAACTTGCTCCTGAATTGCCTCGAGAACGTCGGCGAGATCCTTATCGTTCGAGTGGTGGATAATGCTGGTCAAAACACCGCATACCAAGTCGGTCCACGTCGTAGTCTGAGTGAGATCCGCTTCCGTCTCGGGTATCGCCTTGAGGAGAGACACAAATAGGGCCGGTCCGGTCGAGTGAATGGTCTGGCCGGGACCCTTCATGGACTCCGCAAACATGGTCATGAGGCCATCCTGGTACAGCTGGAATGAGCGTTCGCCGACACTGCTCCGGAGATCGTCTCTTGCGTGGCTGACAATCGCGGTGAGGGCGGTCTCTCGGTGACCGGGCGCTGCAGCCTTCTTGATCAAGAAACTCAAAGCTTCGGCGGAGAAACGGGCAATGTGAGGAGGATGACGAGCCTTTCCCAAGAGAGGTGCTACAACATCATATGTTGGTCGCAGATTAGGCACAATTAGCCTAGACAGGTATTTGAACAGGAAAGCCAGCGCTGCGAAGGTCCATTCGATAACGTCAGCGTCTTGCGGCTTGGCGGCAATGGCAACAATAAGATCGAGAGACTTTGCGTAGTACTTTTCGAACCTCGTTCCAATATCATGCGCAAATGCTGTGAGCAGTTCCAGGAGCGGCTCTAACATCTCCTTATCCTGCTTCGCCAGCGCCTCGGCTAACAAGTTGAAGATCTTCTCTTCATGGTGCAGAATCTGGGCCAGCGTCTCGCTCATGTACCATGCTTTCGTCTTGACGTCGTAGAATCCCTTATAGATATTAAGTTCTGACCATTTTTGCAGGCCAGTTCGGAAGTAGGAGGTTGTGGATTCGAGGTCTTCGGCTTCGAGGTCGTGTCGGCGGACTTTTCGCAGAGGATCGAGTGCGTTGAGTTTCGCGATTTTGGCTGCGAATGACTCCCACCGGTGGTTCTTTGAATGGGGAGTCAAGTTCTTGCCCTTTCGGGACTTTGTGATCCGCCCTGATGAAGTGGAAGGCATGTTGGGCGGTTTGACAGGTGTGGTGTGCAAAAACCCGTCGTGATCGCCTCCCAGCTTCACTGCTTGATCGCGAAAAGAAAGTTCCCCGCCAACTCTTCAGAGCTCAGCCAGAAAATTGAACTTTTTTTCTGTCGGCAGAAGGTCGGCCGATTACGATAACTGATAAGACGTATCTTTAATGAATCTCGTCCAATGATTGAGCTTGGATATAAAGGGGCCCACATTAGGTACTTTCGTCGCGCGCATCTTCCGGTCGCATCTTCAACTCCAAGCTTCCTCTACCAACAACCTGACCTCCAGCCACACAACTTCAACCTCTGCACCCAAAGTCTAGAGGCGCAATGGCTGCACCCAAGGTGTACGTATCACACGAGTTGCAAGTGTAAATGCGCAACGTTTGAGACTAATCAAAGCTTTCAGAATCGTTTTGGGAAGCCTCAATGGCTCGCTGACACCTGCCTTCACGAAGCTCGCGACCCTCCACGCCAAGAACAGCTTCAACTTTGCCATTGTCACAGGCAATCTGTTCAGCAGCGAAGACGATACCACTGTCGATTTACTTCTCAACGGTGAACTGAAGGTCCCCCTTCCTGTCTACTTCACTGTCGGCACAGCGCCCCTTCCCCCAAAGATCGTTGCTAAAATCGAAGCCGACGAGGAAATCTGCGAGAACCTCCACTTCCTCGGAAAACGAAGTATCACGAAGACGTCAGAGGGGGTCAGAATTGTCGCACTCGGTGGAAGGCTCGACAAAGATGTGGTCGGGGGGCAATCCAAGGAGCAGCACCTCCCGTTCCACACAGCGGACGATGCGAAGTCGCTGAAGGGTGCAAACAAGGCCGACATCCTACTTACGACCATCTGGCCATCTAGTGTCTGGACAGGGTCCAAGGTCGCTCTTACCCCAGAGAACCAGGCAGCAATTGAAAGCACGGCTGAGGTTGCTGGGCTGTGTGCGGCCCTGAAGCCGCGATACCACTTCTCGTCTTCACCCACCGAGTTCTTCTACGAGCGAGAGCCTTTCGTGCACCCTCTCGAGGAAGGCGCAGAGGATGCGGCTGTCACTCGCTTCATATCGATGGCCCCCTATGGAAACGCAGCCAAGGCGAAGGCGCTATATGCATTCACAATCACCCTCAACGAGACCAACGTCGAGAAACCCGCCAACTCTACTTTCACGCCCTTCAGCCAGAGAAAGCCAAAGAGGCGGGCGCAGGATGAGGGCTCCTACAGCCGCTTCGCCAACGGTGACGACGATGGCCGCCATCACCGCCGCGGAAATAAGCGCCGACGTCAGTCGCCACCTCCCGGGCCGGACCGGTGCTTCTTCTGCTTGAGCAACCCCAACCTCGATACCCACATGGTCTGCACCATTGGCGAAGACAGCTATCTTGCTACTGCCAAGGGCCCTCTAGCCACATCCCAGACCTTTGAGGAGCACGGTATCAACTTCCCTGGCCACGTCATCATCACGCCTCTCGCGCATACACCAACCGTTCACTCCTCTGGCGTCGAGAGCTATACCCCTGAGGAGGCGGAGAAGACCCACAAGGAGATGACCCGTTTCCGCGAGGCCCTCCAGGCCATGGTATCGGCCAAGTCGAACCGCAAGCTGGGTGCCATCACCTGGGAAATCAGCCGCGGTCGCAACATTCACGCTCACTGGCAGTTCCACCCTATTCCCGCGGACTTTGTCTACAAGGGTCTTGCCGAGGCCGGCTTCCGGGTTGAGGCCGAGAACCTCAAGTACCCCGAGTTTGAGAGCCGCGAGATCTCGTACGAGGACCAGGCCGACTTTGGCGACTACTTCCGCATCTGGATCTGGGCAGACGACGGCGAAGACAGAATTAAGGGTTCTAGTCTCGTGATGAAGCTCGATCCCAACATGCGCTTCGATCTGCAGTATCCGCGTAAGGTTGTCGCGAAGCTACTCGGTCTCGAGAAGCGTTTTGTCTGGCAGGACTGCACGCAGACTAAGGAGGAAGAGGAGAAGGACGTGGCAGCTCTCCGCGAGGCTTTCAAGGAGTGGGATTTTGCGCTTCAGTGAGGCGCGCGGCACATTTAGCGGCGATATCGAAGGCGTTTGACAAGTTTGAGCATGATTACATCATTTTCCTGGCATGGCATTTGGCATGGGTGGCGTTTGGGGGATACCCAGGTAACCTGCATATCTTTGCTATATAAGCAGGCCAGCAGTGGGAAGAGATTATCATTTGGCTTTTGAAGGTTACTTTTTTTTTTTTACGAGCGGAGGCATATCACAAGGAGCAGATCTATCCATGGCTTCTTTCGAACCGGGGATACTGGGGAAAGCTACGTTGCTTCATCGCTTAGGGGCTACGTTGGACCTTCATAGACAGGCGAGTTAGGCCTCAAAAAGTTTTTCTGAATCGTTTTCATCATTCTTGATCTCTGGTCAAATTTCATCTCTGCTCATTTCGCCGAGGCATGTGGTTCGAGTCGTGGATCCCATCACGGGTCCCATCACGGATCCCAATTCCATTCAAATCATCTTTCGAATCTGAGATGAAGCCAACGATGCAACATAACAACATAGCAACCGTAATGCCTCGTTAGAAACCCCCACAAAAACAGCTTTTCCCATCATGAAAAAGAACAAAACATGCGCAAGCACGGCAAAGGCGCTCTCGACGCCCGAATAAGCTTCTCCCTTGCTTGCCGCCACAAATGGACCCCTGATCTGTCTACATACTATCCATCTTAGGCAAAACTATCCATACGCGCAGGTGTCAGAGCCTCTTCGGGACATACCCGCAAGGGAGACTGAGACCAAGATCTTTTGACTTGGGCCCATTTCCTCTCACCGTTTGCCACTTTTCCCCTTTCTCGAGATTCTAACCTCGGACGGGAAAAGATTCAAGACAATAGTGACATGCAACTGAGATGGCCAAGGCCATCTTGCTTTCCCGAAACGCAAAGAATGGCCTTCTCAGCGGCAAATCACCTTTATACGCGGAACTAAATCATGAAGTTCACACACTAGACTCTTCAGAATCCACAGCAAAAATAGTGGAAACAGCACCTAGTCTCCAAGCTATACGGCTCAAGAGATTCACACAAAGAAAAAAGGACTCAGCTGAGATGTGACTACCCATAATTTGAGAGATGACAACAGAAAGCCGAATCACAACTATTGACATTCTCTCGCCGTATCCCCCACCGACGCTCACCTACCTACCTACTTCAACTGCCCACCTCAAGAATGGTGATTACGGCATCTCCCACCTCTGAGACAAAGTCTCGCCCAGGGAAGAATGTAGACCACAACGGAAGTGGCTGAACTCTCTCTCTCTCTGACGAAATTTGGCTCACTTGACTCGCTTGCATCGTTCATCCTAAAAGAGAGAGAAAAAAAGCCACTGACGAACCACCACGCAAGGGAGAGAGAGAGCGCGGCTCAAGAACAAGCCACAAAAGAGCCCGAGCCCCAGCCCAACAACCAAAAACAAACAGCCCAGCTTGTCCGGACCGAAACGTCTTTCTTCTTTCCGTCCTTCTTGAACCCCTTCGGTGAGCTTTCCTATTCGGGAAGCACAAGTCAAAACCTTTGGTGCTCTGGCGGCTCTCAGGTTCAGTCGGTGGTGTGAGATGATCTGGCCTTGTCTTTTCGGGGCTACTTCTCACCTAGCACGTGTCTTTGGTAAGGCAAAGTAGATATTCTCTCCCCCGACGCCGAGTCCGTAGAACAAACGAAAAGGGACAAAGAGAATAACGCTGAAACCACACCAAAAAGCTGTTGAGCGGCTGGCTTGTAAAGTTCTCTAGAGCCTACCTAGTTACCTTGCCCCATATGGCTTCAAACAATAGTACCCGCACAAACGCACAATACATACGCTCATCTTACCCCGGCGCCAGAAACGTGTCTGCCCGCCTCTAACTCTAGGCTACTCTACTGTTGCCGTCGCCCATCGTTGGACGGGGACGCTACTCTTCTTTGAAAGATGGTCTGTCACCATCTATTCTCCTCTTTGTCTATCGAGAACGAAGAAGCCGGTGAGGGATTTGTGTTGAACAAGGGGGAAGAACTTATCCCTCTGCAAACTCCGAGTCGTGCGCGCCAGCTCTCGACCATGACACGACACGTTCACAAAACCCTGGGCCGGAAACGGCAACACGCCGCGTGGTTGTTTGAGTTGGATACTTCACCAGGCAAGGACACCTTCGCACGCACCATACTCGTTATTTTGTATGGAGTCTATTCATCTCTTTGAATTCCCATGTAGCGAACATCACAATAGAGAAGGAAAACAAAAGGTTCATTACCTTGAGCTCCGGACTCGGTCAAGTGACTAGTCCCTCTCCTCTCCTGTAATTGGAAATCCGTCCAAGGATTCTCCAAGGAGACTCTATCTCTCCATTCCTCAATGAGGGGGGAAAAAAATGTACCAATGAATGGATTTAGCATACCTCCTCAGCAGTCAAAGAAAGGACCGTTAGGCCTGTATCACCGCTCGCTCGCGTGCTCGCGTGCTTACGCCCACCCTTCCCTACTACCCCCAAAGAAAAGCCACATCTTGACATTCTTATCCAAATAAAGCAACAGACGTTAGGCTGATGGGACATTGAGGCTGGCGGGAGAGTACGAAGTAAGGGGGGGGGGGGGGGGGGGGAGAGAAAAAAACCCCCCCCCCCCCCCCCACAAAAAAAAACACCCCAATTGTAAAATTTAAAAAAAAAAAAAGAGGGGGGGGGGGGGGGGGGGGGGGGGGGGGGGGGGGGGGGGGGGGGGGGGGGGGGGGGGGGGGGGGGGGGAAGAGAACAAAGCCACCCCTCTCACCCTTCCACGCTAGAACATTCGGCAGAACAACCCAAACATCTTGACCTTCAGCCCCCTCTTACCTATCCCACCTAACCTCACCACACACGAGACAGGCAAAGCCCGAAACAACCCCAAAGTCCAAAGACTCTAACAATAGACCCTCAGGTCCCAAACGCCAAAACGGGGAGAATAACATATACACACGGAAGAAAGAGAGAGAGAAAGATCCTAGCGCGGAGGCTACGTACGAACTAAGGAGTAAACTCCGACCCTAGCTTCGGGAGATGAAGAGGGGACCGAGCAACAAACAGATCAAGGCGTGCGAGGCTCTCACTTGCATCATAACCCAACCCACAAACCCCAATCACTCATAACTCATCATTCCATTGGACTCTGCTTAGGGAACAATGGAAGGGGGTGATAGGACCGAGTTTGATACCACCGTCATCTGCCACCTGCCAAATCTCACCGTCCATCTACAGTCTAGACAAGGGTTGAAGCCTAAAGGGGAAAAAAAACCACGATGCCACAGAAGACCTCGCTTCGGTTCGAAGAAAAGAACACCAGTCAAAGCTGACGTTGAATCGTGAAACTCAAGTAGTCCATACGGGTCTCGCGGTCACGGGAGCTTCCCTGCACAGTAGACTATAGGGAACGGATAGAGCCTCAATACGAAGTCTAAAAAGACACATTCGTGGGGGACGGGCCCCCAAGTTTCGAAACACCCATAATCCACAGTTCGGGACGAACCAGAACAACCACAAAACCTCGGACCTCAAAAGTTTCGCACAGACAATCCAGCCATCAGCCGGTGCGATCTCAACGGCTTGAGGTGTTCATCGGGAATGGCTCAGACAAACGCGCTCGCGCACAACATGTAGACAAGCACGCGCTCGCGCGCGCGCATACCATCACAGCCGCGCCTTGAGCACGTGTCTCACGAGTCCAAGCAATGATGAGCGTGTTTTTTTGTTTGTGTGTATTTTCATTCAATTGTTATGAGCTAGCCCACAATGATCCGACCATGGACCATTGGTGTTTGGTTGGCAATTTTTGGTCTTTGCATCGCCAGTACTGTACAGAAAGAGGCAATGGATTCACCCATGCCGGTATTGCACCAATCCAGCTTCCAAGCTTGCAGTGCTATCTCCCCCATTGGCCAATGTTACAAGGCATTCCCAAGCAACTGCTTTTCATCCACTGTACTAGCTTCTCCGCTCTTTGCATGCGTTCTTTCGCAGCTACTCCTACAATATACACAAGGAGGTGGAGTCCTCCCTGAAGCACAACCATCGGAAGAAAAAGAGGTCCGTGGGGCTTCTGTTTTGAAAAAATGTAAAGGGAATGGGGTGTCGAGAGGTCTGTGAGTGCCATCCGATGACAAGGATGTCGGGTATCCGGCGTTTGGATAGAAAGGTGTGTGGTATCAGGTGAAGATGGTCAATGGACCGAGTTGAGCACAAAGGAAAAAGGGTCCGCCGATGGAGGGATGGTCCGAGAAATAATACTCCGAAAATATGTGGAGATTCCGACAGAAGAGCAGACAGACCGAGACGTCATACTGAAATGCTCCCGCGTCTGAAATCTGTGGAGACAGACAAGCGGTGGTGGTGTTGTTGTTGTTGTCGTTTGTTTGTTGATATATGTGTGTTTGGTTGAGGACCATCCTCCTCGGCGGGATGCAGAAGTCTTTGACAAAGGAAAAAGAAACAAAAAAAACCAAGGACAATGCTGTAAAATGCCGACAGGGAGCCACCCCAAGATGCCAGATCCAAAGTGGACTCCGTACAACCATATCAAGGCGATGCGGGGACAAATATGCCAAATGCGTCTAATGCCGGGTTGCTGGTTTTGTTGTATGTTCAAGTTGCAGAACGAGGCTCATAACGAAGTTCTATTAGCGTAACAATTGAGGTCATCGCGGCCGTGAGCGTTGCGTTAGCTGCTGTGTAGTCCGGATTGGTAAGGGTGGAAATATAGGCAGTCGAATCGAATAGGGGTTCGTTGAACATGTGCAGGAAGAGACGCGAAAAACATCGACAATCAGGCTGCTGTGGTTCGCCCTATTAGGGATGTCGAGCAAACAGTCGACAAAACAATGGACAGCTTCGAAGTCTGCGGAGACCTCGAATTCCCCCCCTTGCCAAGCAAGGAGATCTCACCCCTCCACTATGTGCAGCAGACAGTGGGTGTGAGAGGGGCGCAAAAAGATGTATGTGCTAGTAAGACGCCATGCGTCGTGCATGGCATCGCTCGCCGAGGATTGGAGAGTTGCCAATCATGGCGATGGGATCTTGCCGGAAGCTGATGCTGGGTCTGAGGCCACTGGGGCGCGCTGGAGCTGTGGGTGATTGGTCGACGCAAGAGTCGCGCGAGCCAAAGGCGAACGTTTGCGCTCTGCCGAAGCCCTTGCGAGGGTTCTTGAGGCGGCCAAGTTCGCGTTCGCAGGTGCGCTGGTGAGCCTCATCCGACATTTCCACGTAGTTTTGGGGATAGCAACGGCAAGGGTGCTCGGCGTAGAAGCCGCTGTATCCTCCTTCAAGAATATACACGTCAGGGTATGTGAGTCGCGGGTAGTGCTCGGCGTTGACAGTCCTGTCCTCGGAGCGGATATGGCGAGCCATCATGGGGGCGCGGTGCGCCGAGTATTCGCAGTGGAAGATGAGGATTGTTCTTCCTTGCATGGGGTGTTGGATCAGCTGGGAGGCGAGGAGGTCCTTGCTGTTGTAGTTGACAGCTCCGTCAATGTGTCCTCCGTCGTACTCGTACTCGAAGCGGCAGTCAATGATCATCTTCTGGTCGAACTTGTCACTGTACTTTCCGTCCAAGAGATCAATCATGGTGGCCTTTGTTATCCGGGGAATGGTGTCCGTGGGGTCATCGGCGAGGAAGTGAGGCAAGATGGGCTCCTGGACATCATCGGCATCCATGCTGGTAACAGACTCTGGGGTGGTAGGCGAGGAGTCGCCGCCTTCTGACTTTGCCTTGGCAACATCGCCAGGGTGCTCAAACATGCTCAAAGAGCGACGGAACTGCTTGCGGGGACGCATAAAGGGATTTGAAGGGCGACGGCTGTGACCGTTGCCAAAAGGGCTGTTGCGGTTACCAGAGAGGCTGGAGAATTGAGGACGAGGACGAACGGCACCAGGCACGGCAGGAGTAGGGCTATTCGCAGTCTGAGGTCGTCGTTCTTGAGGAGGTGATGTAGCATCGAAGCATTCTCCCAGGGACATTGCGCTGTTCATATGCGTCAAGCGATTCTCACCAAATCGGAAAGTGGGGAGCTGGGTGTCTGTGTTGGAACGGCCGGGAACGCCACTAGTCGAGTAGCCTTTCATCCGAGTCAAGGAGGGCCGGCGCAAAGCTGGCTTTCTCCGTCTGCCCCCTGAGTTAGACGCGACCCCTTGAGCTAGGAGGAATGTGGCAATCAAACTTACTCGGCTACCAGTGGCTTGGGTGGCTCCAACGACGCCTGCCGAGGAATGGGGGCTGGCGAATCCAACATCATCTCGTCGTCCTCGCCGGTTGGGGTTGATCCTGGGGTCGGTGACGTTATCGCGATCTGGGTCATGAACGGGAGCTTGTGCGGCAACGGCGAGACATCCATCAAATCGTGGGCAGGTGACGATTCGGGCAGAGGCGGCGTAGTCACGTATTCTGGTCTCACATCAGCTTCCTAGTCCCATTTCCTCTCTTTTGTGCTTGCAACCCATAGAAGAACGTACCGTAGGAATCCGCGTCACCCATCATGTTTGACGTGAACAAGGCACGACGAGGTGTGGGGAACTTGGGACTAGACAGAACGTTGTTAGTTGACGGTTTTCCAGACTGAATGTATTGGATGCACGTCATCGTACCTCGCCTCGGTATCCAAACGGAAGTTTTGTGAGAGATCGGCGGCCAAACTAGCAGCGGGCGAGGAACCGTGAATGTCCTTGACATTGAAGTAGTTGTCGGGCCTATGAAGGTGTTCGCGCAGACTGATGGGTACGGCACCAGCGAAGGTGTTGGGGCGAGGGCGGAAAAGATCCTTATTTCCCCAAGAAGGAACTGCCATGGGACGGTGCATAGCCGCCAATGGTGATGAAGCTTCCATGGTTGTGGTGTGTGGTTGTCGGGACCCGATCGTGGGAAGCGAAAGTATTTATTGCGGGTGGTGATGGGTGTTAGTGGTGTCTCTTTTTGTTTCTTTGGTGTGAGTGCTGCGTCCAAGACGATACTCGATATGTCGTGACGAAGAAAAGAGGGACGATCGTTAAGAAGAGGCCGCAATAAGCGAATGTTGCAGCAAATCCCAAGATGAATATCTGTTTTAGCCGTTTCCACTCAATGGAGAGGGAACAAGACGTCGCGACGAGTATGAATCGGAGGGCGGTGGTGATGCAAGCTGTAGAGAGAGGCCTCTTCGATCTCGAATCGAGCGTCGATGTTGGCTTGATGGGATTTCGTGGCGGCGGGGGTTTTTCGGGAGCGCGCGTGCAACAATGCAGCTGAGATCGAGAAAAAAGAATGGCCGTTCGTTATTGCGTCGGTGCAAGCAACATTGAATACCCGAGGAATGAAATAAACTGCGTCCTATTTCTCCTTGATTCATGAAACGTATTTTTCTTCCTCCCAGAGAATATCGGTCGAGGTCGAAGTCGATATCGAAGTCGAGATCGAGGTCGTTGGCGGCGTCTCTAACTGGGGGGGAGAGAGAGGCGAGAGAGGCCGGCGGTCCACGATGGGGGCCTTGGGTGGTTGCAAGGGGAACAAAGGTAGGCGGATAATCGTAGGTGGGAGGGAGGCGCCTTTTGCATGCAACTTCTTTCTCGAACAGAAGAGAAGAGAAAGAGCGCACCGAAAAGACTGACCGAATCCTTAGTGCCGGAGCAGGAGCAAAGGCAAATGCGGATGCGGTGCGGGAGCTGCAGTGCGGCGTCGGTGTTGAAGGTGCGTTTCGGAGGCTACGACCCTTTTTTAGTTCTTTGCTCGAGCTACGCTTTTTCGGTGGCCGAGCAGGAAGGGATGCTGCAGTGATGCAAGGACGCAGGTTGCAGTGAGTGAGTGAGAGAGAGAGAGACTGGCTTTGCTGGTTGGTACTGAGTAGCGACACAGAGAGAGAGAAAAGATCCGAGTGTACAGCAGTAGCACCGGACAAGCAATGACAAGAGAAACGAGTGCAATGCCTTTGGGTTATCTAGTGCTGGCGCAGGGACGGGGAAGAAAAAACGTCAAGTAGTTTCTTCCAAGCGTCTAGCCTTCTTTTTCTTGGATTCCTCTTTTGCTTGTGCTTCTCTTGTTTCCTCTTTCGGCTTCGTTCTCGTCCGTCTGGTTCTTCTTCTTCTTCTTGTTCTTCCTGATTACCCACAATGCCCAACGGGGGAAAAGCAGTAACAGACGCAGAAAAGAGCAATCAAACGAGAAAGACGGAAAATTAGAAATAAGAGTCGTGAGTTGAGTTTTTTGCTGGTTGAGTGTGTGGACTGGCCAACAGAAAGGGCGGCGTCGAGTTACGATATTGGTCGTCGACGACAGTTATGCGATACGATGGGAGGACGATTATAGTGTGGTAGTCCGTGGGCGTGAGATGTTGGTGGTGTGTAGTAGGATTTTGGGTGCACGTTGAGTACGATAAGTTGTAGAGAATGGCTGGACCTGGAGACCTGGGCACCTAGGGATGATTCCTGAACTGAACCTCTCTGATGGACCTAAGAATAAAGGTATCCGTAACTCTCTAAACCTACCGTACCGTCGGACCGTTGGTGGTTATGGTCGGGGATGAAGGGGGGAAAGAAGAGAGAGAGGGAGGGAAGAGGTCGGAAGAAAGAGGAGACTAGAGGTTTTTGAATGAAGGTGTGGTGTGTGTGTGTGGTTGACTGGTCGTGGTGAGCAAAGTATGGATATGGATATGGATATGGATTTGGGATGGGATGGGAACTGGGTGTGTGTCTTGTCTCTCTCTCTCTCTCTCTCTCTCTCTCTGTCACTCTCTGGAACCATGGACCATGGATCAAGGTGTGTAGTGTACGGATGGTGTGTGGTGTGTGTGGTGTGCGTGAGAGGTGTGGTGTGCAGCAACCATGAGGTGTGTGTGACGGGATTGGGACAGGATGGGATGGGATACCTGGGATGGGGATGGGGATGGGGGATGGGGCAAGGACAGGATGGGACAAGAAGCAGCAACCAAGCGACCAGAAGCAGGAACCAGGCCTCTCTGGGAGTCAGGATGGGATGGGATGGAACCAAGGCATACGCCGCACACAGCAACGGTGCTATGTACCACCACTACCACCAGTCTACCACTGCTACTTTGCGTAGCCGACTAGGTAGGAAGAGTGTAGTAGCGACCAGACAGACAGCCGCCAGACAACGACGACGACGACGACAACGGGAGCGAGCGAAGAGAGAGGGTGTGTGGATGGAAACCTGAACCAGGTCCAGGAAGGCAACTCGACGGGGTGAATTGAGACTTGACCGGGATGGGGGATGTCACTGTCAGTTGTTGCTAGCCCAGGATGGTCAAGATTGATGGGAACTTGGGAAGACTGGAGCTGGACGAGCTGGAACAGGAACCACCAGCAACGAGACAGGAACGGGTACAAGATGACATGCCGGGACTAAGCATTCAGACCAGCAACGACAATGTACAATATCAAGTTAGGTACGGAGTACACCAAGAGAGAGACACAGAGAGAGGGCGAGACATCATACATACGCACAGCATAGCAGTCACGCACAGCACACTGCAGCCGCCGACGATATCCCTCCACTCTTTCTGCTCCTCCTACGCAACCTCAATCTCAGTACAATGTACTTTTATACAGACAACAAGCCTATACTATGAATTGTCTCCATGGCTCGCCTCGTCTCGGTTCTTGCCTTGCCTTTCTTTCCCTGCTCTAGGTACGGAGCATCTGGCCTTACGACATTGGGTGCCATGTCTGATGCTAGACTTTCTCTCTGAGCAACCAGCGCCAGAACCAGGTACAAACCCCCAGCCAAGGGCCATCAGCTCCAGAACCAGACACTCGAACAGGGAAGCGCCAAACGGGGGGGACCAGCCCAGACTACGGATACCTTACGTAGTACGGCGTAGTGAAGCCAAGGTGCGGATAAGGTAGAGAGAAACGACCAAGGGGGCGGTACATGGCTGTCTGTACGTACCTGGCTGTGAGGTGTGCTGCTGCAACGAGTACGTATCTGACAGCCAGTACGTACCCTTCTTCGCGATGGGACATTCCCCCCTTCGTCGTGGAGCCTCCTTGGTGATCTTCCTCTCTCTCACTGCGCGTAACTTCTGGTGCGATGCCCACCCAACCGCGACTTGAAAGTCAACTTTGAACTTGGTTGTCAGGGGAGATTTGGTCGCTGCTGCAGCTACTGCAGGACTTGCAGCTGCATCAGAGCTTCTGGGTGGACGGCGACGACAGGGAGTGTGTATGCACCAGATGGAGATGGAGATGCAGATGCAGACAAAAGATGCAGATGGATGGGGCCCGGGTGTCTCTCTCTGCCTTGCCTCCAGGCTCTGTGGCTCTCTTGCTTGCTTTCCACCGTTTACCAGTTGCAGCAATCTGGGCTTGAACCTTTTCCCTCTCAGTCTCCGAGGTGGTGTCTCGTGTCTGTGTGGTGTATGTCTCTCGCTCTATCTCGACTTGTCTCTGAACTGTCACTGAGTAAATGATACTGCAGCCAACTTGCATCGATGCTGCTGCACAACGTACACTAACTCGCCTTCACTCACTGCCATTGGACGTAAGCAACATGGCATGACCCTGTAGGTCTCTCGTCTGCGGTCCTTCTCTGGGACTTTGCTGGCCATTTACACAGGGCCATTCCTGGTAATACATCCGCACCTTATTCTAGCGTGCCTTTTTTTCCAGTCTTTTCCTCGTACCCTTTCCCCCCCACTTTACACGTTGCCAAGGCACAATGTGTGTGTGTGTGTGTGTGTGTGTGTGTGTGTGTGGTCATTGAGCTGAGAATATCTTGCTTTCTCTCCCGTTGCCCTGCGTTCCCTGGTTCTCTTCTTCGGCTGAAGCATCAATCGATTGTCAGTCTTCTAGAATAAAAACAAATGGTCGGACGGCAGAAGCTTCCAAGGCAGAGGCAGAGGCAAGAGAACGACCCGAGCCAAAGAGCACGTGGCTCGAGGTACGTACCTGGAAAGCAGGGCAGGGCAAGGAAAAGGAAGACTTTCTCACCTAAGATTCCTTCCAGCTCGTCGGTGCCTTACCTTGCGTCAAGGTAGAAAAGCCGCGAGCGGGCATAACTAAGGTAATGCGCAACAGCAAAAAGGTTATCTGTGCTGTGCAGCAAACCAAGGAAATCGAGCAGAATCGTGCCAATCGCACCAAATTCCGTCTTGTCTTAGCCAATGCGCTTCGAGCTTTGCCCGTGTGGTGCCCTTGGATCCGATGCACAGCACAAGCAGCTGGAGCCAGCACAAGCATTTTCATCCAGCAGCAAGTCATGGCCCCCCAAAAGCAGGTACGAGTAATTCCTCATCTCGCCGCCATGCTGAGATTGGAGAAGACTGGTCACCGATGCTCCGTACCTTACCACATCTGCGAAGAATACACACAGGTATCCGTCCCGTCCACATGTCTCTTGCAGTCACACACCCCCAAATCCACCCAGCATTACCGACATGAACCACGCCCGCGCCCACATTCGCCCTGTCTTCCCGCGAGGTACGTGACGCCGTATGAATACCAACGCTGTAATTGGGTCTCGCACCCTCCCAGCTAGGGACCCTTCAGGGGCGGAAGAACTGGATTCGACTCCACGAACATCCTCCGACGACTCAGGCGCCAAACAACGCCGTTGCGGCGTACAGGGGGCCCCTACTTTGGCACCAATCCCCTGGGGAACTTTCCCCCCTTACAGGCGGTTGCCGCAACAATTGACGGATTTACAGCGGCTTCGCCTGAATGTTCCATCACCCCACTGATGGCCGCTGGCGGCTTGCCCTGGAGCGTCGAGTTCATGCTCTATCGGTTGAGGCGTCAGGGGCATGAGGGGCTCTCTCCATCTTCCCATCCGCCCTAAACGTGAGCAACCCTTCACTGGGGACTGGCGTGCTTGCTGGCGTGCTGGGCTTCCCGTCTGGTCGCTAGGAAGTTTTAGGGCCCGACGCAGTGTGCACGTACTCTACTCGGTACGCCGTAGCCCGTTGACTCGGTAGTATCGGTGGCGCCAAAAGGGTTAACATGTTTGATACGGAGAAGCGCGAGGCCTTTCGTGGTCTGGTCTTGGTCTTGTTCTCCAGTGATCGGAGGCGGTCTCCAGAAAGCTCGAGTCTGGAAGTGGTTCTCGTGCTCAGTCGTCACCCACCTGACCGGCCATGTTTCTGTCTGGCGTTAGATTGGAAACTCCCCGAGAAGAGATTTTGATGTTCTGTCCGCAACTTGGTCTGTGGGCAACATAGCATACCGTCCCTGAGTCCCCGAGTCCCTCAACAGAGGCCCGCGGGGTGGTCTGTGGTGTGCGGTGCAGCCGTGGACTGGAGCACCCGGAGCTGGTCGCTGGGCAGCTTTCGGAACGGGATCCAGTAAACTCGCCATCAAACCAGTGTCACGTTGGATGTTGGACCCGTCGACCCGTTGCGGACTTGCGGTTGCTGCAGCATCTTGAGGCTAAAGGTATCCGTAACCCGGACCGTAGTGATGGTCTTACATGATACGGATACCAAGCGTCGAGAAAACCCTTTCTGATCCCCGCTGTTTCCCATGGTAGTGAGGCGGAAGAGAAGGAAAAGAACGGGTTGCCCAGTGGAAGGGTCTCGTAGCCCGGTGATCCGTCTGCAGGGAGAGAGAAAATTGAAGAGAAGAAAAAACCGTGCAGCGGACCCGGCGCCGACCCAGATGCTACAACCTGCGGGGCCTATGAGGAAAGTGCGGAGTGACGAGAGGTGAGGTACCTTCCATGCGTATCCGTACGGTAGGTCCCTTCCTTCTCCCACGCCTCAGCCATGGGAGGAAGTCTCCAGGCCTCTCCACCTTCTGTAAGTGATATTGGCAGGCACTGAGTACCTTGCCTAGTGTACTTACCTAAGGTACTCTACACACTACCTACCTAAGGTATTCCTTGAGTCCTTCCTGCCTCACAATGGTCAAACCTGAGGTGTAAGGCTCGACTCTAATTTGGAAGGCACAAAGTGTCCAATGGAAGGAAGTCTTTTCCTTCCACTTCCATTCAATTATTAGCCAGGAACAACCAACCTAAGGCAAGGGCGGTTTCGACCCCGTTGAATGAATTAAACGTTTTTGTTCCTTTGTGCTCTTTGTGCTTTGTGCTGTTCCTCTTAGTGCTGTGCAAGCTCAAACATTCATACAATTCAGCTCAGCTTTCCAACAAAGCATCTCTATGCCGCACCTCTGCTTCGACTTATTGCCCGCAAGCGTTCCGTCTACTACTTGGTCCACTTGTTGGACAATTGCGATTAATTTGGCTCTCCCTTCCTTCGGGCAGAAAGCACCACTTGCGAAGAAGCGCCGGGCCCAGCGAAAAGCGGTATCAACTTTCGACTATCTTCTTGGCTTAGTGCAACAAGCCAGACGCAATCCCAATGCCAGTCCGACTCGAGTACCCTGACGACAACAGCACATCGAATATGGCACAGCTCCAACGGAAATCACTGAGGATTCTCTAGATACGAGTCAACCACCGGTCCATTGAACTGTAATCCGAGATCCAAACGACGCGCACAGGGAAACACTACGTGCAAAGGACCACCTACACGCGCCTCCCGTGATCCATCCATATGGCAACGACATGCGTCCATTGCAAGCCATCGTCCGCTCGTCCCTTTTTGCCCCCAACGGCCGCAGTCATCCTTTTACCCCTCCCCCCTTCCATCAACTAAAGACTGATTTCACCGTCGCCCCGGCTGTGAACTACGGTATCTAGTTGACGATGGCCCCCGTGTGGCTGAAGGCTGGCGCTAGGCTATCCGAGAAGCCAACTTCTAAGCGCCCTTCACACGAACCTCGAACCGAATCGACAGAGTCAGCTTCTACTGTCCACGAGGTTGCTTGAGGTGCCAGCCGACCTGCCAGCTGCACACTGTCACCTCCAAAATGCCTCTCTGCCTAGCACTAGCAAACCTCACTTGGCAGAAGTGGGCCTAGGCCGTCGACTTACATCATCGCCCGGCGCGGGAAACCATCAGATCAAGTTCAGCACCGCTGACAACGCCGCACTTCAGCACCAACACCACCGCCAGTGACCATCGCGAGCCTGGAAATGAGCGGTGAGTTGGCGTATCGCCCTACTCAGCTGTCCCCTGTCCAGGGTGTGTCTTGCTACAGAGCACCTCCTAATACTTCGGCAGTGCACTGGACGTGCGAGCATGTACTCTTTCACATAGGTACGGCTACAAACACAGCATTCAGAGACAAGACAGTAGCGGCTTGTCTCTCCCGTCTGTCGCCTGTCTGCCAACTCACTGACTTTTATCCCCTGCTCTGAGCAACCGGCTGCTTAGCCTACCAGCAATCAGGGTCTGGAGCCAGCAATTACATCAGGCGCCGCCTTGCCTATTGTGTCATCCGCTTCCTGCACCTTAATCGTGATGCTTCCATCCTCATTCGCCAGAAGACCCCGGACCACGACCTCCATCCTCATGTTGGACACAGGGTTGGCAAGGCTACCTCACAGCAGCGGCAGAAACGGAAACGCCTGGCGGCTTTGGACAGGGCTCCCACGCCCATGATCTCCCGAATCTCGCCCGTCTCGTCATCCCTTCAGCTTGGGTTCACCGTTCAGGCCACACGGCACACCAAGCTTGCTACTCGGACCTGGTGCTCCCAAGCAACCACGCCCCCGGAGGCATACACAGTATGCCCGAATCCAGACCTATTGATGTTGCCGCTGCAGGCAGGGCACATCCGCTGCGGCCGACACAGGCGATGACATTTCCGGGGCGTCAGCAAACATCTGAAGTGAGACTTCAGGGCCCTAAACGACTCCTTGCTGCATTCTTCGGTTGCCGGGTCGTAGCCTGCGAGAAGGGTCTTGCTTGAGACAAGGTTGGAATAAAATGGCGTGGTGACTATGGGCCATGTCAGACTTTTTCCCCCTTTCTCTGGTACGGAGTACGAAAAAACTCGTGAGTGGCTTGTTGGCCGCTAATTATTCACAGGCTTATCCCGTCGACAAACAAGCCATCAATGGGGATGATACTGTACAATTGTTCGCTAATTCGGGACGTAGATCCTTGGCTGTGATACCCTTTTCGGACCCAGTCTACATTCCTCTTCCTACAGATACACAAGACAACAGCATTCCTTGGTGACCTCGAGATGGCCTCCCAATGGCCCGCATCAGTGACATGCACAGAAGGTCAAAACGTCAGGGCTGCAGGAATCACAAGCCCAGCAATGACGTAGATTTGGGTGTCGAGCATCTGCGGTGACCTTGCTCGTATCCTCCATCTCGAAATCCTGATGCACTCCGAGCGAATCTAGACGGCCCAGCTGTCCGGCCAGCGAACGGGGCCCGAGCCTGAGGAAAACCGGCCCTGCCGAGTTATTCGGTCTCTACCGCACCGTACGACAAGAGCCGAGAAATGGCAGATCTGGCACATAGGCTAGTGTACGGAGTCGCGTCGTGAGACTTTACACTAAACCCATCAACATAGCTGAGCATGTCTGCAAAGATTTTTTTTCAGCACTTGCTCGAAAGACCCTGCCTCCACAAAGCGGATCTCAGCAATGATCCGGCAACGACCAAAAGGAGGTTCCGAAGACAGGAAGAAAATTCGAAGGAAAAAAAAGAAGTGCTCCATACATTAATGACCCGGTAAAACCCCCATCGTCATCTTCTCCCCACAGCAACCAACGGGGCCGGCCCTGGGCTGAAGACGTGGGATCGGCTGGGATCAGCTGGGCTTTGACTAGGGTCCGACAAGGGGGCATCGGCAGCTCGCAGGGCTTCACCTCCATCTCCGCCATCGCGACTGGCCAGAGCTCTCGGCCGCTCTGCCTCAAGTTCTCAACTCTCTCAGCCAAGCCTAGGGCAGTCCCTCGCTTTCCCCCGCCCATCGGCCCAGTACGTGACCCCGGTCCTGGCCCCGGCTTCTGTCTCGTGCGATTCGTATGTATGCGTGCTGGGCTAGACTCCGCTCTCGTTACCTACCTGGGAACCTCAGGATTGCTTATCACTGCCACATCGTCCCGTGCAACCCAAACTTCAAACCGACCGCGGTCCTCGAATAAACAGTTTGGACCTGCCAGAGCCTCTTGTTCACACCGATTTGGCGTTGCAATTGGCTCGCTATCAGTCACTAGGAGAAACACAGGGTCTAGTGGGCGCTGAGACACTATTCTTGCGGCGCTGGCACAGCTGGCTTACAGGGCATCTTGTTTCGGAAGGCAAGTGGATACACTGTAAGCACAGATGGAGCTTGGTGCGTGGTAATAGCTCGGGAGCTTGGGAAGAAAAGAGACACACAGAAAGAGAGCTTTGTTAGAGCTCTGCTGAAGCTTCAAGCTCGGCCTGGAGCTGGGTCTGGGGCTGGGGCTGGGGCTGAAGCTCGGAATATTAGCAGACACCAAACCCGGACCAGGCGATGCACCGAGATGACGACTGACAACGACCGTTCTGACAGAGCAACAGAGTTCGAGTCTTGCCCCGGTTGTCCATGTCGACTCCCTGATAGTGATCCATCCAGCTGGTCTAGGCCTGGGTCTTGGCTTACCTGGCTTGACTGGCTGGCGAACAGACGGGCGAATGGCAGCTTGCCCTGCGATCAATGGCGACGCCAACATCAGCGGCGCTGGTCAAGCATTTGAATGATGCGGATTTGACGGCGCGACACTTGAGTTCAGGGCACGGGTGTTGAAGGCTGCCAGATGCCAGATGCCAGTCAAAGTCTGTCTAAGACCGGCTGGCGGTGAAGCGGCACGCTCAGTCTTTCATCTCCACAATGAGCACCGTGCATCGAGGAACAGCGATAGAGACATTGGTTTTATCGCACGTCGGTACGTGTATCTCGCTCAGTGGTCAGGCCGATCCGAAGCCGGCGGCTGGGGAGATGAAGGTCGCATGGTGGTTATCCGAGTTGCGACATGGTCGCAGAAGCGGCCGGTGTTTGTCTCCAAGGACACAGTCAGTTTGGATCCTTCTGCGTCTCGTAGACTTGTTCGACGGGGCAACAGAAGCAACAGGGGAATCGGGACGAGCAAAGATTCGGGCGCCAGTCCCATATGCTCCCCCGCCTACAGAGCACACTACCGCGCGGCGGGCTGCAGATGTGCTGCATAGCTGATGCGCGTATGCGAGCTCGATGCAGAAACTGTGCAGTACCCACGGATACGTTTGGATGGATAGTCGATGAAGATGGATACCTCGGATGCAGAGCTGCACTTTGCATTGCGGACAGATGGCCGGGCTGCATCAAGCTGCTGCAGCTACTGCATGCAGTCCAGGTTTCCAGAGTATTACAGCCATGTTTCTGATGCTCCGCCGTGTTGGCCGGCCCGCCCTAGCTTCCACAGGGTCGAAGCTCCCCCGGCGACCGCGGCTGTCGACGGTGAGATGCTCCAGCTTCATGCAGGACGAGTTACGCACTCACGACTCACGAAGTGGGGTTGAAGAAGCTCTCGATACAGGCGAGACAGGCTCTCGTGCCTCTCGTTTTCCTCTGGGACGACATGACAACATCAGCAACGGCAGGATCCTGGTTTGAAGCTCCAGAGCTCCACTTACAAGGCCCGGCCAAAGGCATGTTTGTCATATTTCCGTGTGCACAGAGGTTTGGGCCAAAGAAGAACCCCTCTCGTTGGTGACCACCATGCAGCATCCCCGGCTCCCTCGAGACGCCCGCCGTCTTACTCTGTAGGGGACCTTTTGTTTACTTTGGACTGTTCTTGGAAAGCTCGTCTTCAAAAAATCAGCTCGATCGACAAGCCGGCTTTCGGCCTTGGGCCAACCTTGACCGTGAGCATGACCATGTTGATCACCTGGGCGTCTCGAAATAGGATTGAAGAATTCCATCCCGCCAGGGGTTGCGCAACAATGGATGAGGCTCACGATTTCAAGAATGGACGAAACGTTCATAAAGCTCTTGACTTCGCTTAAAGGGCCGATGCCATCGTCAACCCTGTTGATATTGACCGGCCTACCCTGTCTTGTTCCGCTCCTAATCTACGGTTGCTTGGTTAGAGAAAAAAAAATCGTCTATGGGTCGCATCCCTATTCACCGAGCCCTGGAACCCCGCGACACTTTACCGGACGGGTACACTACGAGCGAGAGGCTACGCACAGCCCACTCATCCTCCCGATTCCAAGCCACCGGCTGCCATTGGCGCACTAGCGACTGGCGTTGGGATCGTGATTGCGAGTCGACAGCTTCAAGTCCAAGCGGGTGCACAGGCAAGTGCACTTGGCCGTCGGTGAAGGCGGGTGGAGGAATGTAAATGATCACTGACAGTGAGTGTGGCTGACGCAAATTGCCATGTCGAGCTTGTCTGATCTGATGACGGGCCGCCGCCTTGGAACTATTCAGAAGGGCGCCTCAAACCTTGTGACGAAAGTCGGAGCTACGGCGTTATGCCTGGCGCCATGGAGAACATCCTCGGTGCTACAAGATGAGTCTCCTTTCGCGTTGCTCTATCAATCGCACGAGCTTCACGCCAACAAGGGTTCAACACGAACAGGTCAGCGGGACCAACTCCTGAAAGCCTTGAGAGTGTAAGATGAGGATGCTCAAACAGCAAAATGCGGATGAATCATCCGAATACTCGGTATCCAGCATCGCCCGATCCCGGGCCAGGACCAAGAAGCGACCGAAACCCCAACACCACCACGCCACTCCTCCATCAATGCGGTCGGAGAATTACTGACATAAGCTGGTTGGAGGCACGCCGCACAACTACTGATTGGGTTGCGATAATACATACGCATATAGCCCGATCGCGATTTGACTCATCAGACGCGAGAAGGAAATTCGAGAAGAAATGGGCACAACAAAAACATGGTCTTCAGGCATCTTCCCATGCCTCAAGACATGGTCTCACCCGGCATTTACACATCGAGAAAAACAAGGTCTGGCCATCATCCATGACTTTGAGGCTAACAAGTCAAGCTTGCGTATCCGAACTTCGTACAAATATGGGCGGCGACGTAGAGGGCGATGTGAGAACCCCCCCCCCCCCCCATCGGCCATCTCGATGTAAAAAAGCATCGATCACGCACCTCCCGTCCCGATCACCTGCGGCCGGTCTAGTCCGGCTCTAAAACAGACGTCATCCTCTCGGGGTCAAGCCTGGCAGTGATCGTCAAGATTCAAGAACACCCCCCGGCCTGCGGCCCCTCCCCCAAGGCAGAGCGCTCGTCTCGCCGTCGTGTATCGAGATCCTGCTTAGCCGGGCCGTCATTCTCATGCGGTCACATCGTTCTTTTCTGGAGCATTTGCACAATTCGAAGCATCACGACCATGGGTATACTGGATCCAGTGCCAGGGCCGCATCGACAGCGACCCCGTACCCATCAACAACCGGAAACAGTGCCAATCACTAGAGAGATGGCTCACACGTACGACAACATGTCGGTCAAGCTTGACCGAAACGAGAGGGGACTCGACTCGGAGGCGAGAGAGAGCGACAGATGCCACCGAGAAACAGGATTGGATGGCTCGCCTTGTTTGTTTATTCGCGCGCACAAGACTTGGCCTTCGGCGCTACCAGGCCGTGATGCCTTGGATTGATGAGGCCGTCTCGCGCTATTGAAGATTACCTGCATGATAGGGAAGACAGGCATCGGAAACAATCCAATGAGGCGTCCCAATGCACTCGGGAGCTGTCAGAGCCAAACTTTCAGCTTGAATTTGACATTGATAGAAGGTTTGCAAGCCTTGTCGTACGCCCGGTATAGACACATCAGTCAGTGCCGCGTGACAGAATCCGCGATGGCGTTGTCCCCTCCCTCTCCCTCGGGTCTCCGTGCCCCTCCTCTTCCCCTCTCCCGTTCCTCAGCTTTACTTGCGCACACAGAGAGAGCCATCACTACTTCCCCTCTTTTGCCCCTTGACCCCTCCAAGACCACGATCAAACACCTTTTACGCGGCCCACCACGGATAACGTGGAGAAGCAGAGAGTCGTCGCTCAAATCCTGCTCACATCGTTTTTCGTCTCTGGCTGAACGTTTGAGGATCGTCTCTAGCCTTGGACCCAGTCCAATGGACAAACGGTGCCGTTTAGGCCGTTATGGAGCTCTTTCTTTGTCTCGTCATCGTTGGTACGGCTATGGTGAAGCACGAAAGCGGGTGCAGACGGCGCGGGCGCGTTGCACCGCGGGTGGGAAGCAAGCCACTCTCCATACTCAAGTGAGGGGAATTTTCCTCGCTCTCTCTTCTCGTTGGCGGGCACTTTGTTTACAAACTGCGGTTTCGCGATTCATGTCAACAATGGGCCCCTGCAGACCCTGTTTCTGGATCCTAGCTTCAACGCGAAGTCATGTGTTGGTTCACGTGATGTCGACAAGGATGGTGTCTCCAGCAGTGACGTCTCTAGCCGCCGTCATCCCGGTTTGGCAGCTGGTTGGACGGTCCGGTTGGGCGAACCTGGTTCAAGGTTGACGTTTGGTGCTGTGGTAGTGGGGGAGGGAGGGAAGAAACCGACGAGGGGGGAGAGATTCTCGAATGGGACGTGCTGATGGGACAGGAACCAGGAACGTCCGAGCGGAGCTTCAGCTCAGGTTTGGGGGCTCAGTGGAGTCGGCATCCCTCGGCATGGCTCGTCGTGTACGGACGAACTCCGATTTTCGTTCATTCTTTCTGCGGCTACGAATTGCGGATAACATCACATCATTGAAGCCGGGAATCCGTCAAGATGACCCCCGGGTTGTGAGGGTCAATACAAGAGAGGCGCCGCTTCGCGACTGCTGACGATACCATGATGATGACAAGGCTGGCGAAGGATCTTGGTGTCAGCGCAGGGGGGTTTACTCTATGGATAGAGCTCCTCTTTCATGCTTCCTTCACCCCTCTTTCGAACCTCTCTATCTTACAGTCTCAATCGTCGACCCCGGAACCACTGGATGTTGCTGGGCTGAGACTGACTTTGGACTTGCTTGGAGAGCATGGGATTCTGGGACTGGGTTCCCCGCTTTCGCTATCAAGGGGAGCTCTATTTCGGGGCGCAGCAACCACGGGCAAACAGCTCCCAAGCACCCAAGCTCCCAAGACCTCACCCACTTGGTTGATGAACGATTCCTCAGCTCTCGGCTAATGCGATACGAAGATCCAAAGTTGGGTCGAAACAAGTCGCCATGCATGCGGACTGGGGATTGATAGTTTCTCATTAATTGTCCGGCCATAGCAGCTACCGACACAACCGACCTATGCCTTGGAGAAGCAGGGCAACCCGCACCGATGTCTGAAACGAACGATATCACCCGGTGAGCCGGGCCCGTATGCTCTGTTGCCCGTCTGACCGACGGGTCTGACCTGACTCTTCCATTCCCCAGCCCATGTCGCAGCAGGAGGAGGAGCAGCAGTCTGCTAGCAACGGCAACAGCTGGGCCAACACCACAGAATCAAGTCGGGATGAACGAGCTTCCGGAATAGGCTCTCCACCGCCGTTCTTGCGTCTGAGAGTGTGAGCCAACGCAATGCCTTGAACGATGTTCACACGTCCCAAACCAACAAGGCATCCGAAACTCGCCAGTCACAGTGATTCCGCGCGCATTGCTAGGCGAATGCTACCCTAGCCTCGAGCCACCCACGTCGCGCCTCCAGAGGCGAACAATTGTCCGATGGGCTTGTTCACGGTTCCCGCGACGGCTACAGGAACATCAGGGTCTTTTTTGCGTGCTCGCTTGTCTCTCTCGCCGCCTCTGGAGCCTTTGGGCCCTTGGCTGTCTTCTTCTTCCCCTCCCCCACATCCCCGAGACCTCAAACATCCTCTTCTTCCCCCTCCCATCCTCCCACTGCCCAGGTTTGTCAGGCTACACAAGCAGCGAAACAGGTCGGGCGAGACCGCCACGCCCGCGCCGATATGAACCGACCGGCCGGCCGAGCCGCCGTTCAGAGTCCGCGTTGGTGCAAAGTTGTTTCTGATGGCGGCGGCGACCTAATGTCCGCAACATTCCTCCCCGGTGGCCGTTTTGCCATTGCGGTTGATGCGGTATGTAGGTGGGCAGACCCCTACTTCTCAGGGACGCTGAGCGTGGTACAAGACCCTTTTTTCATATTTTCTTTGTTCGTCTCGACTTGTTGAGTAGTTCCGTCGAACGTCTGACAGTCGGATCTGGGGTGGCTTGCGGTCCCGCAGGGACGGACTCTTTTTCTTCGGTGACGGCGCCGCTCGACTAACATGCGTTTGTGGCGTGTTCGTTTGGCTTCAAGTCGGGAGGCCTTTTTTTTCTCCCGACTAGTCCTCTTGGTAAGGCATATGAGTAGGTAAGTAGGTAATGCTGCTGTGGACGGGAAGGGTAGTCGATATAAAACGGGCATGGCGCCCTCCGAGCTAAAACATCCTAACATTCCCCCCCACGAGGGTTGAGACAAAGAACAAAAAAGGTGGCGGCGTGACGGGGCGGCTCTTTGGAATGGCGGCAGGCTGGACGATGGATGGACGACGACCTGATGGGTTTAGCCAAACGTTGCTTCCCCCCTGAACTAAGCGGGAGCGAGTGGAAGATGGCACGATGGCAACGGGAGGGCGAGAGTCTCTTTCGGCGTGGTTTTGAGGCGGCTTGTTGGTAGCACCATCTTGGATCAGCATCAGTAAGTATCTAGCAAGCGATCTAAGGAATAGCATCTTCAGCGTGGGCGGCTGGCGCACTCTGAGGAGGGTCTGAGAAGACGGAGACAGAGCCCGGCGGCCGACTTCAGCCTGGTGTACGTAGACTATGTTGGTGAGGTGTGTTCGTAGAGGGGTGAAGCTTTGGTTTTGGCGCCGTGATGTCTGTATACTTGTCCTGGATAGGGGATCGATTGTTCTAGAAGATGGTGCCTAGTTCCCGTTACTGGAGGCTGATCAGCAGTTTCAAACTAGACTACGATTGGGTGGTTGTTGTTTCTCAGTATTGTTCCCGTTGCCCTTTGCCCCTGAAGCCGTTGATTCTGTTGCCATCCCGGCCCCTGAATTCGTGTGGTCAAGTGCGGTGCTATATCGTGAGACTACAGGTCAGAGGTTTAGGGGAAACGGTAGTGCTTAGGTAGGGAAGGTGACTTTGGATCAGCGTTGGGGGTTCTTTGCCTGGCTTGCATGATTTGGGATTGCGGTTGGTTGGTGGGAGATCTGAATTACTTCAACTGCGGTTGGATCTTGTAGCAAACATGGGCCTGGCTGAACCTCTACAGCCTTGGTACCGGTGTCGATAGCTATATTACTATCTGCTGCCGTTGAATCCAGCTGTCGTAGACTGGGCGGGTTTAAGGTATCTGTCCGGACTGGTTTTGGAGGAGGAGCGAGACGACTCCGGTATTGTGAATGCCTGTAATATCATTGGCGTCCCGTGAGACTCTGTGTTACGAATGGGCCGAAGTTCCCTCTATAAAATGTCAGATCTGTCTCACGTGTGGAAGTGTAGCCAGAGTTTGCTCTATGTGGTAGCCAAGGCCTGTATAATATAGGGAGAGTGCATTGTAAGAGAGTACTGCCCTGCAAGTGCTGTTTATTCCGTGTGGAATATATCACAAAAGCTGGTGGACGCTGTTAAAAGAGATCTAGAAATGTTCGGTTTAAATATCTTTCAAGTTCTTATGAAAACCGAAAAGACCACAAGAATCCTAGAACAGATTTAGCAATACTCCCGAACTCCGGTCACCGGCCGACGGCACGAGAGGTTGGAGGAAATGACGATTTTGCGACAGGACCTCTAGCTCATCAGCCTGTTGTTGAATACTGTAGAACACAAGCATCATCGCTGGCACTCCGGTTACCATTGGCACTCATCACCAGGAGCAAAATGGCTGTGAGTGTGGCAAAATCTCGTTGCCTGTCCCGGCAAGGAGAAGTGAAAGGTGTGCCTGGGTCTCTTCTCCTTCCGATCCTGTCACCTAGTGAGTTGTGGGAAACGCGGTTGAGGGGTACAGGAGAAGTCCGTCAAGAGGAGTCCAGTGTTTCTTGGGAGACGTTATGGGTATCGCGTGACCTTTCGGCTGGTGTCCTATAGGGACGAGTTTCTTTGCCCACTCCTTTTCGTGACTTCGCGTTCAGTGTCCCTATGATTCCAGGTGCGCTTGTGCTGAGTCATACGGAGGGAAAGCTCTCCATTGTACATCAAGTATCTTACCAAAAGCATGTATGGAAGAATCGGGATATAGTTTGGAGAGACCGAGGCTAGATAAGGCATACATTGGTCCGAGGAGGGTGTTTGGAGAGTGAGGAAATTCATGCAGACTTGGAATGATGTAGTCGAGGCGCATGAACATCTCGGACCGCTGTAGAAGCCGGCAACATGGCTGCGAAAGATTCTTGTCCCCAGGAGCATCAGCATGGAACCTATTCTGGAGACGGCGAATTGAGGGAACATGCCGTGAATGTCTAACTACACAGGACATGAGAAAGCAAACCCAGAGTCCCTTTTCAATGAGCATGAAAGTTGAGGATGAAGAAGAAGAGAAAGGCGTAGCCGGCGACGAACTCCTGGGTCTATTCGACAGTATGCCGATAGTAGAAGAGACCGGGGTCAAACAGACGAATCATGCTGTTCAAACATCCAGGAAGGTGTTTTATGCGCGACCCGCTGTCCAGTCAGACCTCAGGATAGTTGAGCTGTAACATGCTTCTTCTGACTTCGTCACACGACGGTATGAGAAGTACAAGTCTGCCAGGCTTTATAGATATATATTTACGATGTTCTTGGGAATAATGTGAGGAATTTCTGAGGATGACTCCTCAATCGCGAGTCTGGCCTTTGAAATGCTGCTAACATGTACATCGTTGATGTCCGGGAGCATCACGACCACCTTCTATTCTCCCTTGACGTAATCAGTCATCAAGCCTCGGGCCCTCTTTGAAGTGCCTTGAATGTGAGACAGTTTAAATTGGGAACAAAACTCTAGTTTTCACTTGCGATGATGTGTGGATATCTCATGTTCCGTCTTCTCGGGATGGTCCCGCCGGCCTCAATGCAGTCACCCTCGCGAAGATAGCCTCTACTACGGGAAACCCAGAGCCCCTGGCCTGATTACCGGGCATCTTTCTCAAGTCGTCAAATTGGTGTTTCATTGGAATGCCGAGATGAAAATTTTGCAGTTCGATTGTCTATGAAGGCTTTGAGCAATTCTCTTCGGTGATTCAGGTCCCAACCTAGAATACTTGAATGGAATATACGCTCACCTAACACCCGCCCACCTACAGTCATTGTGAGCCATTCTAAGCCCAGAAGTCCTATAGCGAATCATCGTGTCAGTGCTCTTGTTTTCATCATTGATTCTTTCTTCCAAGAATATGGTGCATATACTTATTCTGTATCTCGATCGATGGATAAATATGCTTCTGGACGTGCTCTCCGTTTATTACGTCTGCCGTGAATCTCGATGCGACGTCGATGACTCGGTCAGGTTGCACTAGCGGAATACAAAGGTATGGATGATATATCATTTGATATATAATATTTTTCTTTCAATCATCTGAAAGTCACTTCACTCCTCTGTCCTCCTTCAGGACCAGGTTCAGCCTGAGACCTGGTGACGACCATTGTATGACACAACCAATCTTGGAACAGAAACTGAACAACACACACGAACAGACCGTGAAACAAGTTGAAATTCTCATTAGAAGTGTAGTGGTAAGTCGAGTTTCAGATGTTTGTGAATGAATAGCCGGCCAAACAAACACTCTGGAGCGGTTGATGAAGCTGTCGATGAGCGAGCTTCACGTCCGAAACCGCGAAGTACAAGATGTGCACACTACGGTTCAACATAATGCCAGACAAAGCGATGGAAACTAAGAGAGTAGCAGAAGGAGGGTGTATTATGAGAAGAGAGAAATTCTCTCTCAAAGCTACCTCAACATTAAGGTAATGTCACCGCCTCACTGTGACATCCAATTTCTGGCACAGGATTGAGTTGTGGACCCCTCGCGGGTAACAGTGGAAACCTGCAGGGACCCCCACCATCGGCGGGGCGTGGGTGAGGTGAAGTCAAAGCCGTTTTTTTTTGCCGGGCGGTAACGTCTGGCAGAACTTTTTACGCTCCAAACTTTTTGGATGAGATCCTGGCAGCGATCACAGAATGCGCTCTGCGACATGAGAACGCCCTAAGAAAAAAAGAAAACATCGCCAATTTCCATGATAATTTAATATATCACTTTCTCAACGAACTGGTCTGCGATTGAACGGAAACATCCTACACAATGACCAAGACGGCGAGCGCAAAGCGCAAGCGCGCCGAGAGAGAGGCCCTCAAGGCCGCCGAGTCCAACAAGCGCCCAAAATCCTTCCACGACGCCTCGGCCGACGGTAGCAACTCCCCGGACTCGAACGATGTCGCCGACGCCGCCACAGGCTCCAATGGCACTAGGCTGCCCAAGATCCTGCTGGAGAAGAAGCTCTTTGTCGAGAACTCGACCGGCAAGGACCGTGTTCGCGAAGCGAAGCTGTACGACCTCCTCAGCAGCGAGAACGAGACGGACCGCCTCGAGGCCGCTGGCGCCATCATCTCTAGCCTTCTCGACGACGAGGGCGTAACGGAGGCGTGTCTGACCAGACATCTCGATTGGCGACTGTTCCGTGGTCTTGCCAGCGGCAGAGCGGCGTCGAGGTTGGGCTACAGCGTCGTCTTGACCGAGATCCTCAGCCAGCTCCTCGGCCCGCCCAGGAACTTGTGCCGCGACAAGTATCCTGGTCTGACGTTTGATAAAGTGCTGGAGATGTTGATGGAGAGGACGCGTTTCGGAGGAAACATCTCAGGGCAGGAGGAGCGAGACCTGTACTTTGGACAGCTGTTCGGGCTCGAGTGCTTCGTGCGCGCGAGGATCCTGTTTCTCGAAGAGGAAGGCCCCGACAGGTGGAACGAGATTCTCAGACTGCTCGTCAAGCTGGGCGGCAAGAAGATTTGGCTGCGGCCGCAGTGCGGATGGGTCGTTGCGCAGGCCTTGGCGCAGCTGGACCGTCCCCGCGTCGAGATGGTGCTGCAGCAGCTGGTCGAGCTCGGCTGGGCCAAGACCCCCGAGGGTGTCGGCATCTGGCTTGTCGCATTTGAACAGTGCCCTGAGCTGACTACCGGCGACAAGGCGAAGCACCACCACCCCCTTTCTTCGAGAAACCTGGGCGAGCTGGCGGGTATCCTGAAGGAGAGCGGGCAGGATGACGTGGAGAAGCAGCAGAAGCAGCAGCAGCAACAACAACAGCAATCGAGGAGGGGCAACTATGTCAAGAACAAGCAGGCCAACTGGACGCCGCAACTGCACTTCGTATGGGACCTGATTGTGCGGCACTTCCTGCGCAAGGGTCCTGCAGGTGTCGATGAGTTCAGATCTTTCTGGAAGCGAGTTGTTGATGGTGAGTATCGAAAGGTTGCAGCTTTTCCACGCGCCGAGCTAATCGAGGCATTGCAGACAACTTCTTCGCCAAGACCGCCACTGAGGGACAAAAGTTCAGGGGCTTCCTGGTTTTCCAGAAGATGCTCCAGAGCTACGCCGATATCGACGACCTCCTCGACGTGCTCTTCAGCAGGAACCTGATGACATGCCTCATCAACCAGGCATCCCAGGAAGATCGCTTCCTTCACCGGGCAGCTTTGAAGACTCTGAAGGTCGTTGAGGAGACTTCTGCGGCGCATCCTGAGGCCACTGGCATCATTCTCGACAACCTGATTAACAACAACGGACTGTATCGATTCGATGTCATGACCAAGAGCAAGACGGTAGACAAGATTCTTCAGCATGTGAAAGCCGATACTGGCGAGGATGTCATCCAGGTTCTTAGCGGACCTGTCATGAAGACTTCTACGACATCGTGCGTCGAATCCCCTTCCTTGCAGAATGACTTGTGCTTGATGCTGACTTTCACACAGAAAGGATATTAACTCGGTTAAGCTCGACCTCCGCGTTTACATTGAATACATCTTCCGCCTGACTACCTCGGCACCGGAACCTGCGCTTCAGGAGCTGACATCTCTCGCCTATGCCAAGCCCATATGGATCCCGGAGAACGCAAACTCGCTAGTAACGGAGCTGAGCAGGAGCCGACTTCAGTCAGCCTTTGCAAAGCTCTCTCGCAAAGCTGAGGACGCCAACTACCTGTGCACGGCAGTGCAGTCGATCAACCCAGACTACATTCGTATGGAGGGAGAGATGAAGAAGGAGGTTCACGCAGCACGGAAGCGGTTGGAGAAACTCATGAAAAAGAGTGCCTCCGCTAGCGAGAGCTCGACGGACGAGGTCAAGATTTCACAGGGCTTGGCGCTGCTTCACGCCATTGCCATCTTCCAGCTCTACAACGAGGAGCCGGATGCGTTCCAGCTTTTGAGCGATCTCAAGGAGTACCAGACTCGCCTGCAGACGGACGAGGAGGGTGCTGCTGAGTTCTTGGTCGAGATCTTACTTTCACTCGTCTCTCAGCAGTCGTCGCTTCTACGCGAAATTTCGCAGCGCGTGTTTGGCTACTTTACTAGCAGAGTTTCTCCCAAGGCGCTGGAGCTATTGCTGGACGTCCTTTCCGCCGACGAGAGCGCCAAGGGTCAGCAGTCGCTCTTTGACGTTGACGCCGATGATATGGATCTTGAAGACATGGAAGAGGACGAGGAAGACGAGTCCGACGATGAGGCCGGTTCTGACGCTGAGGTGGACTCCAACGTCGAATTCGATGCTCTTGACGCCGGCGATGATGAGGAGAACGACGATGACGAAGGAGAATCTGGATCGGACGAAGAGGCAGACGACGAGGAAGCACAGAACCTCGCAGACCTCGACGACGCTCTCGGCCAAATTCTCAACAGCCACCGCCTCGACAAGGACGAAGACGCAGAGTCATCGGACAACGACTCGGACATGGGCGACGATGACATGCTGGAGCTGGACGGCAAGCTGGCCGAGGTCTTCAAGCAGCGTCAAAAGGCGGCGCCGAGCAAGAAGAAGGAGCGCAAGGCCGCCAAGGAGTCCGTCGTCAACTTTAAGAGGCGCGTGCTGGACCTGCTCGAGATCTTTGTGCGCAACGAGGCGGGTAGCCCGACGACGCTGGCGATCTTGCAGCCGCTGCTGCAGCTCGTCCGCACGTCGACCATTAAGACGCTCTCTGACCGGGCTTTTGAGCTGGTCAAGGACTACCAGAAGCGCGCGCGCAAGGCGAGGTCCGGTGGTGGCGGCAAGTCGACGGAGGACAGCAAGTTGGACCTTGAGGAGGCGGTCGAGGTCCTGAAGGGCGTCTATGCTGAGCTCAAGGCCGGCGAGACAAAGTCTCACGCAAAGGCCGCTGTGCCTGCCTGCCTGATCGCTGCTTCTGGCGTGTTCCACGCTGGCAAGGGAGACCGGGCTGCCGTTGATGCCATTGTTGGGGATGTGGAGGAGGCAACGGCGACGCAGCTGGAAATGAAGAAGGCCTGGGACGAGTGGTGCAGGAACCAGGAGGCTCTGAAGAAGAAGGCGGCCGGCGGTGCTGGAAAGAGTACATAGATGAGGGAGAAAGACTCAGATGGGGTCTAGTAGATTTTTATCTGATACAAAAGCTTTTGTTTCTGGCGCATGGGTATGGGATGGGAACAAAGATCTGGATTTGTGTCATGTCGAAAAAAGCATTGGCCTCACGAGGCACAGGGAAGATTCTGGGCTCACGGTCTTGAGTATATTTAATACATAGAGCCCGACTTCCACAATTCACACAGATTTCACAGAGCATTGTACTCTATTTTCTCGCTTCTTGATACTCTCTACTCACCTTGAATTGGCTTGCCTTTTCAACTTATCTTCTACATGTCAATTTGATCCCTACTCACCCAGCTCCTTTAAATAGGAGAACACCAACCAACCAATGATTTTTTTGTTTTTTGATCTTACAAACTCGACCCAGAGTAAGCCCAGCAGACAGTATCATGCCATATACCAAAAGGAAACTCTTCAAAACTTGACATCCCAAACTCCACCCTGGCGCTTGGGGTCGTTCCTAATAGGATTTTCACCAGCCCCTGAGCTTGCACCAACTTGGACAATTGTGGCATCACCTGGGCCAAATTCATACACTTCAACAGCTCGAGCCGTTCCAATCTCATCCTCATGCCAGGTAGCTCTACGGCTCAACGTAGCAGGGGTAGGCAGGTGGAAGTCGGGGTTCTCATCTCTGCGCAGCCTGGCAAGAGTACCATCGTCCCTGCTCACCAATAAGCCGAAAGTGACCCAGTCAACCTGGGGAGGCTCCCTTGTATCATCACCACCTAGGTTCCCAGAAATTTCTCCATGCGTCGACTCACCACTAGAATAGATGCTCTGGCTGGTTGGCTCGGGTGGCGGGCTGCCTGCTTCGGATTCGGTCTCTCGGTCCCAGAAAGAAAGGTCATTGGGCGGGCCCTCATGGGCAAGGGAGTCTGTAGAATGAGACCATCTAGACTGGTTCCCATCATGACTACTAGAAGGCAAGCCCTGACTGGGTGAGGCCGAGGCTGGATCCGGGTTGCGGGCTCTAAGAGCACCTGTTGCGGCCTCGACCTCTCTAAGCCATTGCGAGACGCCGATCTGGGTTTGGTCAAATGCGAGCGAGTCTTCAGACGGAGACGAAGTGGAGCCTGAGCCGTCCAGCTCTGAGTTCTCGCCGAGACCTACCGTGGCGTCCCCTGTAAGCTGGCGATAGCTCAGCAAGGAGGTGGAAGATGATGCCAGAGAGCCTTCTCTAGATAGAGGCAAGGGGGATGCATAGTCCGGAGCTTGGTCAACCACTAACCGTTGCTGAGCCCGGCACAGCAGAGAGGCGAAGCAGCTAAAAGTATACATTTTGGAAGTAGTGTGGGTTGTGCTAGTATGCTCCTGAGCGCGTATTTGGATACGTATTTCGATTTGCGGCAAGGTAGTTTGGAGGTGTGCGATGAAGTTGGGTGTGAGTATAATGGGTTCAGAGACTTGGACAATGGATCATCTCTTTTTAAGCTCATCCTTTCAGGCAAGAAACCGCCTTGGGTAGTTAGCAACCACCTTGGGTCGTTCTGCTTGAACAATGTATAGGAGGGAACAAGGACATTGTTCTCTGTCTAGTTGAAGGAAGTGTTTACTTCACAGCCAACTAACAAGCACTCTATACGTTTACTGGTGATACTATTCAACCTTATTAGTTTAGGGAATAGATGATTGTGCCGAGTCATAATAAGTTCCCTTTCTAAAGCACATGTTGGTCATTATGTCTTTGTTCTTTCCCAAGACTGATTCTGGTCATTCTAGAACTACTATGACTTTAGCCCTACGTGAATGATACACAACTTCAACAAGAGCGTAACTTGATGTCAGGATGGTTTACCTGGATCCAAGCTGGAATAACAACAGAAGAAAAGGTCCACCGGCTTACAATGTAGACTGGAAATAAATATTCAGAAAAGCTCACCTTTTGCGAAGATCTCTGTATTATCCTTTAGTTTTGAATGCTAGATATCATTAGATTGATCTTGGATTAGAACCCTTTAATTGAGCTTTTGCCCGGAATGACACCCCTTTAGACCGTCCAGCCGCACCACCAGCAACACCAGTTTCGCGGTCCAGCACCCGGGCGGGCAGACGGCCGGTGATGCCGTCAAGGTCGGAGCCGCTATACCTTCTCGTCTGCGAAGGCGTGACTGTCATGCCGTAGATATCCTCAGATCAGCTGGAGAAGCCAATCATGTTGCCATCCAATGTATCGGTTAAGAGCCACGAGTACAATAATACAGTTTTCGACGTAAATCGACCTTCCTGACTTGCCCATTGTTACCGCGAGTCCTGGCAACCATGATGGAACCGTGGGAGTATAAAGTCAGCAGTCTCCTTCACCCGTAGAAACTATAGGCTTTCTCCTCTATATCTCCACGTTCCATCCAAAAGCCAAGGTTTCTCAAGTCACCACCACCTATACAAAGTCACCAAAATGCATCTAACAACACCCTTCACGGCCGTACTCGGCCTCCTCATCGCAGCCGGCGCAGCATCCCCCATCCAAAAAGACAAAGTCTCTATCCCGGCGGACGTATCCGATGACCAATCTTCGGCGATGACTGTTCCAATCGTAAGTCGAAAACCTGCAGCCTCTTGCCGGTACCGACATAAGTACTTCGACAAGACACGTTTTGCGCATGAACACAGAAGCTAACAAACTCCACCACAGGACGTACGAAAAGCTGCTCTAATTCCATGTTCCCTCCGAGGATCTGTTTAGCTAACAAAAACCACAGGGACAATGCTTCTTCCGCTGCACCCCAGCGCTGATTATCGCTGTCACGTGGAACTCATGCATCAAGGATTGCATGGCGCCGAAATTGTCAAAATACCAAGGCAGAGTCGAAGATCGCGAGTGGCAGTGAATTGATTATGGAAGAATTTTGAGATTTTGTACGGATGGACTGCGGTGTAACGCTAGGCTGGTGGACTATTATCACAACTTACTACTGGATGAACATATCAATTACCTGTAGACGTCAACTTTGTCCAATCAATCTCCCAACACGCCGAGTCTCCGGTTAGAGCGAGACCATCAATGGCATAACAGTTGTAAAGTACATGAAGCTTCACATAGTCAGTGAACAAAGTGAACCATGATGTGTTTCCCCATATCTGTTCCGGGAGAAAGACGTGGTGTCTGTTTAGGAAAGTTTCATTCTCTCTTACCTTTGATTGCCTCGGAGGAGATGGTATGCCAGCGCCCTAGGCAAGCAACATATTTTCCTAGATTAGGCTACAAGGGATTCTGGACATAAATTCACACTTTAGGCACTGTTACGATGCCAGTCCGTTGGCGTTGCAGGTGCAGCCTTGGGCCGATTGGTCCATGCCAGGGGTAATAATTCACGATGACTAACACGGTCAACTGCTCGATGCCAAGATCTTTGGCAGCACAGTACACCCAGAGGAAAAGAAAAGAATGCTATCTATCCATACTGAGTGAACATAAGGCTGAGAATCTCGCCAAAATTTGTCCTGCTCCCACGTGGTGCTTCCAAGTCGATCTCGGGTTCACCATCCCGCGGTGTGGCTAAACCGTTCTTCTTGGAAGAAACACGAACACATCTCCATCCACTAACACTTGAGTTTGTCACACATCTTGCAACTTGACGTGAAACATTTAGGAAAGCCATGCCTCCATGGTCAATCAACATGAATTCGCTTACCAAAGTAGATCACAGTCTCGTCCTATACATCTACACCCGCCCTCAGCACTAACTCACCTCAAGTCCCAAGGCAACTTTCTCTCTTCACTTTGATCTCCTCGCATACCCGTCCAACTGTCCAACAACATTCACAAGCCTCGGCGATTTCCACGATCCTAAACCAAGTACCCAAGCCGCCGTTCTAATCAAGCACCCCACTGGGCCGGTCGATTATCCCAGTACCCATCAGCATTCGGATACGCCCGCAAACAGGCATAGAAACTAAAATCTGTCGTATCCGCCGGCCCGCCCTGTCTGATATTCGGCGAGAAATGCGCTCCAATCTTCGATCTACACAAGGGACAGCGAAACTCCGCCGCCCACGTCTCCTCCGTCTCGTCACGCCCGTCGCGTGCCCCGCGGAGGTCCCGCAGCGCCAGCCAGCTCTTGAGGCACTTGCGCCCCACGTACTGCGAGCAGCAGGGCAGCATCACGGGCTCGTGATTCGGGTACTCGTCCCACTCGGACATGCAGATATTGCAGTTTGGCGAGCCGTCGGCGACGGCCGCCGCGGGCAGCACGGCGTACATCATCGTCCTGGCGTCCGCCGAACGGTTCCGCGACCTCATGTCCGCGAGCGCAATTGCCGTGTTGCGGTTAATTGTCTCAAAGTGATGGAGGCCCGTGTCAAGCATCATGCCGAGCCTGTCGGTCGGTCGGGTGCTGGACGGAAGGATGGGCCAGTGGTGCTCGACCCAGTAGACGCACTCCTGGATGAGGTCGGCACCGGGGAGATCGGGGTCAAGGGTCAGGTACGCCGGATGCGAGGCGTGGTCCTCGTAGTGCGGATTCGGCCACGGGTTGAGCACGGCGAGCAGGGCGCCGCCAATATACATCATGATCTGCTCGTCTAGACCGGCGTCTAGGGCGAGGAAGTTGTACAGCCAGGCGAGGAAGTGGTAGCGCCGCCACACGGCGCGGCTCCAGTCTTCCTTGCCCAGCCAGGGCATCCTGTGAGAGTGCCAGTACGCGCTCGATGGGTGTTTCTGGGACTCGTCCGAGCCCCTCTCTGAGATGGCGTTGCGGGCTCGCTTCGCTCTCTCCAGGAGCTTGTGGAGGCGGCGTTTGTAGGTGTCTCTGCTCAACGCCACGAACGCCATCTGGTGACCGGGAAAGTCGCGCTTATCGTTGTGCAAATTCTCCAGGTTGATCGCTCTCTCGCTCGGCCCGGTGGTAAGTTCCCACACTTCCTCATCCTCATCGAAAGCTTGTCCCCGAATCTCCTCGGCAAAAACCTCGAGAGTTCCAGCTTCATCGGTCCTGTACGCCATATCCTCGAGGATATGAGCTGCTTCGTTCTTCCTCATGGCAAACGCAGGGTTTACGCGCCACACCTCGTCCATGGGCTTGCAGTCGCAGTGGAATACGTTATGCCCAATGTGTGTCCGCAACAGCTTGCACCAGATCTCTGGCCAAGCGGACGAGATCTCCATTTCCCACTCGCGGCTCTCGGCTTCCACGGGGAAAGGTTTCGATAGCATCGTCAAGGATAGTCTGAGTAGTTGGCGGAGGTAATTCTCGCGGTAGATTATGAATTTGTGAGTCGGGATGGCCTCCAAATAGACCCCTGGGCCCGGGAGCCTAATGGTTCTGGGGATTGATTGCATTACTTCGTCGGGGCTGTCATAGTACGCATCGACGTCGCCGGTACAGAAGTAGCATTCTCCGTCCATTATCTGAACCAAGACTCCTCGACAGAGCCCGTTCATGCAATCCGTTGCGTGCAGATGAGCGCATCGGATCAAGTTGTAGACCCAATGGATATGCTTTCTGTGCGGCACTTCTTGAAAATCATGTTGAGTGTTCTGCCATCATGCAGCGTATATCCAGGTGGTTTCGTGCAATAATACCTGCGCCATAAGATGATACACATATTGGATACGGTGTCTCTTCGATGCTATTCAAACCTGCTCAGAGGCAGGTGACGTTGTTGTCGAATCGATGAATTTTCTATGCGCCGGGGTTGATAGTGTCTATTTGACCCGTCGCAAAGCTAGCAGGGAAGGTTTCATTTATTGTTATTCATCCGCTCAACACTCTTCCAATACTCCAACTAAAGTTGGCAACTAAACGAGGGTTGAAAGAAACGCTTCTGCTCGAAGCAGCTGCTCTCGCTGTGCCCCCGGCCGAATGGGACAAGGGCCGCTTGTTGACGACGAAGGCAAACAAAGCCTCGAATGTATATCAATTGTCAGAATTCGTCAAAGACCATTTTCCCTTGTCACATGGATTCGCAGGAAAGACGCCACTGGATGAAGCCCTTGCATTTTTCCATTGTACTCCTTGAGCCCATTGTCCTCAATTGCTCCGACAGAGTATTGAAAACCACCCCTCTGGCGACTTCATGTCGTTCGCTCTTTACTTTATTTAGAATTTCAGGAAACGTCTCGAAATCCCGAAATACGACGAAGAGGATCCGGGAGGTCATGGTGTCCAAGTGCTGCGGATTAAGAGGAATGAAGAGCCAGGCCCCGAGTCACCGACCACTGGTGTACAAAGTGAAATGGGCCGTCATAAGTACGCAGGTGCCTTTCGGGTGCGAACAGGAGCACCAGCCTATCCTCTGTGAGCTGCGCGACATCCCACCAAATATACTTGGGTTCGTCTCCTAGCTTGAACTCCCACGTGCTAACCCAAGTAATCTCTACGTAATTTCCAGTGACAAGGTATCGGAAAACCCCAGCTGATTCTCGCCATGCACCGTATAGTTCCATTACACGGAGTGCCGGCATCTTCTTCGCGACCCTGCCATCTTGGGAAAGAAGAGTGTTGATGAGCCCGGGCTTCTTGCGGGAGCAAGCATCCTGGCATATCATCGTCAGAACACGCAGACGCTGCCATGGCAGAGGCGATATAGGTACGCATACTCTGCTCGTGCAGGCGGCAAAGAAGTATATGGCATCAGCGATATTGCAGATGACAAGCTTCTCTAGATCGAGACAGCGAATGAACAGATTTCCGATCAAGCCGAGCCGGACTGATAGGCGCCAATTGTAAAGCATTTGTAGATCGCCGTGCTCGAAGATGTGGATTTTTGATAACAGTGGTTTCTCTCGATATGACCAGATTGCCAGCATGGTCGTCAAGTCTATGTCAGAAATCAGAGAATCTTCCATAGAATGCGAAGAGGTGGGGTAGAAGACGGGCTGGCTTTCACTACTATACCATTGTTTGAAGAGTTCTGTTCCCGCGTATTGAGATGCCTCCACGGTTCGAAGTGAATTGTGCGCAATCTCGGTAGATACCTTGACAGAGTTGCTGCAAAGGGGGTTAATTGTATTCTGTGCATGTTTCTACGCACAATGCTCAACCCGGTGACGCAGTTGACGTAGGGAAGACTGAAATCTCCAAGGCTAATAGAGGCAAACACGTATCGCTGCTGTTGCTGCCAGTAGTCCAAGAGCCCTTCTATTCCGCACGAATTGCCGACATCGTTTGGCGAAGAGGCACTGATCTCCAAGTTGATACTTGGGTATGTTGGTTCGCCAACTGAATCGACATCCTTCTAGGCTTCGAGAATACAGAAAAGGATCAAGATGTTGATGGCGAAGCATCCGCGGTCCGCTGCGATCTCTTCATGAGTCTGACGTCTCGAACGATTCTTGATGCAATGGTCCGGTCAACTCGATTTTGAACCAGATGTGTTTAACATAGCTTTGCAGTACTTGTTGTGTAATGTCTTGGCCAGGTTTCCCAGCGACTGATCATCCGAACCGACTTGGAGGACCCGAAAGTTTCTTGGCTCGATGGCGTTTTGCCAGTCCCTGCAAATGCCTGCAAACCTTCCAGGGACGTATTCGAGAATCTTGCCTCTGATCTCCTGTGGTAGGTCGCTCCATTGGGCCTCGCTTTTCAATGTATTCATGTCGTTTGGTAGGATACTTTTGATAGGATATTTGGGCGCACTTGTTGTCAGACAGGCACAATGGGGAAAATCGAGTATGTTTGGCTCCAAGTCAAATTTTCTGGGCAAGTTACCGCCGAATGCTCATGGAATCTGAGGAAGGGCGATACCTCGGCTCAAAAGGGACCAGTAAATAAAGAGGAAAGGGAGAGAAAGAAGCAGAGAGAAAAGGAGAGGAAGGTAAGGTATCCACTTGGAATCTCGACTCCTTCCTCCCGTCCTTCACCTTCACCTTCACCCTCACCTTCACCTTCACCTCACCCGGCCTCTATCTTTTCCTGCCGTTCAATCCCGTTGCTACCTACCTTAGCCAGCTACTGGGTACTCCCCAACACACCGCGGGTCGGATGATTACAAGGGAAAGTGCACTTTCTCATCAAAACCTCCTTTGAGGACTGTACCTTGCCCCATTCTGGGTAGGAAATACAGTCCAAGGCTTTTTGTGCTCCCTTGACCTCATCGTACATTCGCTGACTTTGTACCACAGCTCGGATGCCAAGCAGTCGTGCAAAACATCCATCAGTGCCACCAAGAAAGTTAACGATAATCCGCGAGCAGTGTCTGATCGACTGGCCAACCATCGTGAAGATGCGCTGGAGATGGACAGAAGCCGTCAAACGACAGACCTCGACGATGTGGAAAGCTTACCTCAGCTGAGGTACTCAGCACCCGCCTTACATAAGACATCAAACCCACACAATTAAGGGAGCGAGATCTGGATCAGTCTAGGCCTAACGAGGATTGGTGCGATTCGTGAAGGCGACAGAATCCCTGCCCGCAGAGGTCGGAACCTTCTCCTTTCAGTCGGGGCCCTCTTTGCAGATGCACCAGGAGGGCGGGATCCCCTGACGCCTGCGACCCTTTTGCCTTTGCTTTGCTGCTGCTTCCCACCCCCGGCCGCCAGGGAAAAAAAAAGATACCTTGTCCACGGGAAATTCCACCTCATCCAGAATCTCCCCCAGAGAGACCACATCTCCCATTCGCAATCTTGTGGGAGAAAAAAATTCCTCTTCTCTTCTGCAGAGACTCGACAGATTCCTACCGGACGGGATACTGTCAATTCGAGACGACGAGTCAGGAGGATACTAGGGAAGGAAAAAAACGAGGTACGTGGTTGTTGTTGCTTATTTGGCAGCTCGCTCCATGCCATCAGTTGTTCCCCACGTTGAGACGAAGCTAACAACACCTGGCATCTAGCCACAGCTGCGCTTTCTCGATCCCGATACTCCTTTACCTTTCGGCCATTGCGCGCCGCCTTCCCATTCTATCAGAACTCGACTGGACTCGGCAACGACAAGATGAAGTTCAGCAGCATCCTGTCCGTTGGCCTTTTGGTCGTCTCGCCCCTGGCTGCGGCCTGGAGCAAGGAGGGTACGAGCATCGCCATCCTGTATTGTCTCCGTTGCGCAGCGTTGGCTAACGTGTGAAAAACAATAGATCGTGAGATTTTCCGTATCCGCGATGAGATCAAGGCCCACGAGGCCAACCCCGAACAGACCTTCTACGACCTCCTCGGCGTCAAGAACAGCGCTTCCATCGACGAGATCACCAAGGCCTACCGCAAGATCTCCCGCACTCTCCACCCTGATAAAGTTCGCCAGCAGCTCATCGCCGAGCGCACCAAGGCTAAGAAGAAGGAGGAGAAGACCCCCGGCGTCAATGTCTCCAAGGCTCCTACTCAGAAGGAGATCAAGGCCGCTGTCAAGATTGCCTCTGAGCGCCAGGCTCGCCTCGGTCTCGTGCGCAACATCATCAGTGGTCCCGATCGCGACCGCTACGACCACTTCCTGAAGAATGGCTTCCCGGCCTGGAAGGGCACCAATTACTATTACAATCGGTACCGCCCTGGTCTGGGCACTGTGCTCTTTGGTGTCTTCCTTGTCGCTGGAGGTGCCTTCCACTACATCGCTCTGTACATGTCCTGGAAGCGCCAGAAGGACTTTGTCGAGCGCTACATCAAGTTCGCACGCAATGCTGCTTGGGGAGACAACCTGAGTATTCCTGGCATCGACGACACCCCCGCCCCTGCTCCTGCTGCCCCCGCCGCCGACGATGAGGAGGGCCCCCAGCTGCCCAGAAACCGCAAGGAAAGACGTATGCAGGAACAAATGGCTCGCAGAGAGGCCGCCAAGGAGCGTGGAGGCCGATTCCGCAAGCCCGCTCCCGCCGCTCGCAGCACCAGCGGCAGCGGTACCGCCACCCCCCGCGAGACGGTTGCGCAGACCGGTCAGACCGGCCCCACCGGCTCCAAGAAGCGCGTTGTCGCCGAGAATGGCAAGATTCTTGTGGTTGATTCCCTCGGAGACGTCTACCTCGAGGAGCAGGATGAGGATGGCAACACCGAGCAGTACCTCCTTGACGTAAGTGCCCAAAATGCAAGCTAAAGCTTGTCAACCTACCGCGACACGAGGTCTGCGAACGATGCTAACTCAAAGCAGCCCAACGAACTGCCTCAACCCACCATCCGTGACACCGCGCTCGTCCGCCTCCCCATCTGGGCCTACAACCGCACTGTCGGCCGCGCCCTGGGCAAGAACACTACTGAGCTGGAGATCGACACCGAGGACCTGGACTCTGATGACGGCGAGATTCAACACACCCCCAGCTCTGACTCTGCCGCCGATGACTTTGAGCTCTTGGAGAAATCGACCGATTCTTTGGGCAAGGCCAAGGCTTCCGGTGCGCAGACTGGAGGCAAGACCAACAAGCGCAAGAACAAGAAGCGCTGAGGCATTGGTTCAAGATCTGGCTGATGTATAGAGCTTCACGGCGGGCCTCTTCGAACCCTCTGACGGGTTTTGCGACCTTGATTGGTCTTGAGGATCAGACAAGCGACCCAGAGGTGCATGATGCGTCATGAAGCTGCAGCCAGTCTCGTCGTTTACGTAGATTATTCATCAATGCAAATTCTCGTACGAATTGTAAAGTACAATAGGAGGGCCACAATCTGTTGAAGGTGTCAGTGTGCTGCATCGTGTCTAGTGCATTGTGCATTGGGGGATGAGGTTTGTTGAGTATGTGTGTGTGTACTTCACAACAGGCCGTGACAGATACATCATACGGGCACACTTGTTTCCATTCCATTTCTTCACACCATTGTCCTCGAGCACCGGAGGAAAGGCCCAATGCGGTTAATGTTTCCCATCAAACATGTCGCGACCCTGCGCAAGTGCGTGAGGCCGTTTCCTGCCCCTCTGCACCTCATAACTCTGTTCCGTCCCTTCCTATGGCATCATGGCTGCATGATGATTTGTTGGCACAGAAGATCAAGTGTCGCTCGGTGGTTCGTCCGCTTCACGTAGCGGCGATAGGCTTTTGCAGCACTCAACTTACACCAACACCAACAACAACCCTCGATGATGTTTCTTTGGCATCCATCACAGCCAGTCAGCCAGTCAGTAAAAAGCACAGCGGAGTCTTGACTCGACCTTGTTCAAGATCCAAAATCATCAGTCCACCTCTCCTATCTTTTGCGTCTATATCCGTACCTCACAACCGAATGTTTCCATCCACCACAACCACCACAATCCAGCCTCTCAACTGTCGGCCTGAAACATAGGAGATCCTATGCCAAAAACAGACCACTTGTGCCTAGCTTATACCCAAAAGAAACTAAACCCGCAAGCCAAGCGCCCACCCCGCTCTTCTATGATCTACGGCGACGACCAGGGCTCGAGCGCGCCGCACAGCAACCACGCAACCCAACGCTCGAGCCGCATGGTCGCCCGTTTCCGAGCCGGTTCCAGCTTCGCAGCCCCATTGACCTGATGATTCCTTGCCCTCACCTCTTCTTACCACGCTTTAGCGTCTGTTCGCCAGAGACGCCATTTGAACCGCTAGATGGAAACCCTATCTCAATCAAGACGCTACTTGCGTTTTTCCTACGCTTCTGACTGGCGAATATGTCGCTGGCTTCAAGCTGGCTTCAAGGCCGTTCCCTGTCGACCTCTTAGATAGAACCCAAGGTTGCCTCCCACCCCTCAGAGGCTCATAGCTAACGGAGCAGTCCAGGAACCTTCGCCAGCTTCGTCCCACCATTGATCTCGTCTCCTCAATTACACATACACACACATGGATCACTCCCCAACACATGAGCCGCGTTCCCAAGATCCTCGAGGGCGTCGGAGATTGTATTCGGACCTCTTTGGACGAGCGTTTAGTGACGATGGTCCCGCCCGCTACCTTCGTCTAGACTCGTGTGTTCAGGTCGCCCGGCTCTCCACACCCGGGACACTAAGCTATTCTTAAGACTGGCTCGTACATCGAGATATGAAGCTACCCCTAAACCTATCTGCCACTTCGGTTGAGACGTTCCTGATATGTATATCGGGTAGCCCCTCCCTTAACCCTGACGGGTCCATCTCTCTTCCCGTCGTCCGCTCTCTATATCGTCTTGCCCGGTCTTGTCCCGTCGACTCGGATCACACTCTGCACATCCCATTCTACCAAGCTGTAAACCGACGGTCGAATGTCACCCTCGTCATGACGCTCACGTGAAGGAGAAAAGAAAGAATACTGCCTACCAAGGGAATACCCGTGGATGCTTCGATCCCATCATGGAGGATCGCAGCGGGCAAGTGCTGGCCGTGGCGGTCCTCTTCTTCATATTATGTTGGATCGCCGTCGGCCTGCGCATATACTGCCGTGGATGGATTACACGATCGCTCGGCACCGATGACAAGATGATGATCGCCCTCATGGTACTTCCCTACGAGACATCACACAACAAGTAAGAAGTACACACTCGCTGACTCTCTTGGCAGCTCATCTTCACCATCTACCTCATCACTCAGATTCAAGGAGTTCGATATGGAACAGGCCGACATAGAACCGATCTCACCCGGGAACATAATCGGGACGCTCTCATGGTATGCTCTTCTCGGAGGCCCTTTGAGTGCAAATGAGTGCTACCAGTAGAATCGCGACTAACACCCTCTCTAGTACTGGTACATCTGCGAACTGCTTTACATTATATCAACCTGCCTTCTCAAGATATCTGTCGGCTACTTTCTCATCCGCGTGTCCATCCGCCGAAGCCACATCTGGATCCTTCGCATTCTCATGATCGGCACGGTGCTTTTCGGCTCGACATACTTCTTCATGGTCATGTTCCAATGTCGGCCAATCCAGACATTTTGGGAGGAATCGCCACGCACAGAAGGAAAGTGCTTCAGCAATCGTGTGGTTGTCATCATGACCTTCACGGCCTCGATTATCAACTGCCTTGCCGACTGGGCCTTTGGTATTCTCCCCTTGTTCATCGTCTGGTCGCTTTCCCTCCCCAAGCGCACCCGACTCCTTGCGTTTGGCATCCTCTCATTTGCTGCCATCGGGTCTGCCGCAACCGTGGCAAGATCCGTGTACATACCAACCCTCCTCGACGGCGACGACTTCCTATGGGCGACTACCGATGTAGCTCTGTGGAGCACCGTCGAGCCCGGCATCGGCATCACTGCCGCGTCGCTCGCCACCCTTCGCCCTCTGTGGCAACTCGTATGGTACCGCGCGGGCATGCGGTCTCAGGCGCCTCGCGCAATAGCATGGCGAGAACGGTTCAAGGGGCAGCCGAGTTATGTCCGCAGCGACGGCTCAGACCCTCGTCACCCACGACACCCCGTGCCAGACGACGCACCCCTGGAAGAGATCGAGGCTGATATCCGGGCCGAGTTTGAGGCGGAAGTGCCCCGCATCGCTCGATCCCAAGACGGCTACAGCTCATCGGCACCGACGAGACGGAGCGGCTTGAGTAAGGACTTCAATCTCGCATATGAGAGAGAGAGGCGAGACGAAGATGTGGAGTCCCTGGTGGTCCCCCGCGACGACGGCGATGGTGGGCAATGGCTCTGTCCGTCACCCCGCGAAGTAAGACACTTTTCTCCTGCCACTACCCCTTCATCAAACCAAACCCAGACTAATAATTGCCCAACAGGATGATAATTCGTTTGAGCTCGAAGACGGCCTTCACCTGACACCGAAAGTGAGATCACCCGCGCCGACCGTGAACTGGTGTTCACCACGCATGTCCGCCATATCGATGGGCTTCGGCTCCTTCAACCGAGAGAACCGCGACTCGACCCACTCAGCCCTCACACTCGGCGTCAACAACTACGACGGCGCAAACCCCACGAGCAACCGAGCGAGCAGACTAAGCAGGCTGAGCAGCGTCAGCAACGTTCACGATAACCACAACAACAGCAACCGGGCGAGCAGACTAAGCACCCTCAATAGTCCAGGCCACCACTACCGAGACAGCAGGATGACCGTGGAAACATACACGAACACGACGAACCCGCGCCACAGCAGCAGGTTCGACAACCGCTACAGCCGGACGACGCGAGCCAGCAGCCACTATACGCGCGGCTCGCAGTTCCTAGCGCCGCCCTCGCCTGGCGACTTCCCCATGCCTAGTCCGCCTCCAAGTACATGGCAGGTCAACGTCCCCGGGGGCATGGACTCGGCGCAGTGGCTTTCGTCTAGGATGGCGGAACATCCGGGCCATCCTAGCAAGAAGCGGTAGACCAGACCTACCTGAAGGGGTTACCTGCCTACTTTACCACATTCTCATCACCACTAGACAAAAAAACTTAAAATTACCTAATTATCGACGACGACGAACAACTGCATATACCCGGCGTACAGGATACCACCACCACCATTGAAATTTCGGAAACAGGGGGAAATGGACGAGAGCATAGTGACTCGTGTAGACGGGGGGGAAACACCAAGCTAGGAGTCTTGTTCATGAGAGGCAAACTACTTCGAGGAAGGAGCAAAAGACGGCACTATGCAAAAGGCCAGAGAATAGTACGGCACATGATGTATGATATATAGAACTGACTTACCTGCCAAGGTATCTCAATAATTTGATTTAAATTACTTGAAAGAATTTGGAATACCTGTACGAGGACGTTACCACTATTGTACCTGGGTACTTACACCTAATTAAACGACAGGTTCTCAGCGGGAATCCAAAGTGAAATTAAATGCTTGGCCGGGCTGTATGTTGTATGGCGAGAGTTTGGACTCGACGAGCAAGATGATGCGTGATTGAACACACCAGCTTGAGGCCTTGGCAAGAGACCCAATCATACGTTCTACATCTTACCTCAACGTCCCTTCTCTGTTGCCTGGCTTAATGAACAAGTCCCCTTTCTACACTTCCTCCGACTGTCGCAACCCCATACACATACCGAGAGACCGCGGTGTATCGTCATCGGAATGCAAGCAAACGAGCTCCTTTCACCAAATCACCATCGTCAGCTCAGCTTGAATTTGAATAGAATGTTTTCTTGTTTGGTAGTCCTGTTCGTTCCTCATGCCTGCCTATTGGTATACGCCCAATTGCTTATTCATAACATTCTTGACAAAAAGAAAAATCAAAAGACAAAAGAAAACTGAGGAAGAAACACGTCTGCCGACGAGAGGCAATCCAACAATTGCCCTCCTGATTATCCGACGTTGTCTTCCCATGCAGTGTAGGTATCAAGGCAAGTGTCTGCTGCTATGCTGGAAAAGTGGTGATGTGCCATGGCTCTCTTTCCTCGCCGCATTATATGTCCATGGCCTCGATGTTACCGCTTCCGTAGTGCTGGAACGCACCATATTGGTTCTCCATCTGCATCTGCATCTGGAGGCTCTGCTCCCGAGCCCAGTCATCGCCGAAGCCCTTGTAGACGGGGTCGGTGGCGGGCTTATAGCCGCTGGTGCCGACTGCAGAGCCGTAGTGGGAATAGTTGCTAGGGGGAGAGGCCTGTGCCAGCTCCTGCTCGCGCTCGTACTCACGACGCATAAGCTCCTCGTAGCCAGACATCATATACGGCTCGACTTGCGAGGTGATGGAGCTTGCCAGCCAGCGGCTGTCATCTGACTGGACTTGGGTACCGTCGAGGCTCATGACGGCGTTCTGCTGCTGCTCCTGTTGCTGCTTGTCTGCTTCCATGCGCTCATATCGGAGTCTCGCCAGCTGCTCCTCTTGCTCAAGTGTTGTGCTTGTCCATGCCAGCGACGGGTTCTCTGTGCTCGAGGTAGGGGGTGCGGCGCGCCAAATCTCAAGAAGTCGCAGCTGGTGGGGTTCTTCGGAACAGCGGAAAAGTTGAATCTGAGAAGCAGAGAGGACTGAAGGGTCGACGCCGTGCTGGCTGAGGACGGCCTCGGGAGTTAACTGCTCGGTCTGGGGAGGCTCAGAGGAGGGGCGCTGAATGGGGGCTTCTTGAGCTTGCTGACGGACAACATGGGCGGAGTGGGTGTAGTGCTGAGTGATGGAGTAGATGATGGGCGCCGGCGTTGGTGCGGGACTGGTGAGGGTGGGTTCCGGGGACTGCTTGACTTCCTCCTCTACCTTGGGCTGAACTTCAGGGTTGAAAGTTAAGTTGCGGGAGAAGAGAGTTGCGAGGTCATCTTGGACCTGCATGGTGGGGGTGAAGGAAACCATCGTGCTGCATAGAATGTTAGTAGTGGTTCACTGTTATCGATTCATGTTCCGTGTTACTTCCGGCGCCGCCGTGGAGGGGCCATCTCCGAACAAAGCCCGGCGGGGCTCCGGGCGTGGATGATGATGAAGGGCCCGATGGCGATGGGAGTTTGTGAGAGGAGGGGGAAAAACTTACCTTTTTGATTGATGGGAATCTGGTGATTGAAAAGCCCGAAAAGGCCCTTCGTCGTAAAGCTGCTTGCTGTAGAAGTAAATCTTGTCGGGGGTGGGAGCAAAGAAGACAGAAATGTGCTGTCTTCTTGATGCTTAGTTTCTTTCTTGGCTTGGTAATCGGTTTCGGGGGTTCGGACAGTGAGTGGTAGCAGAAGAGAAGTGTTTCTTTATATTGGCTACTCTATGTAGGTACTCTCGAGTGTTTCTTCTTCTTCTTGGGATTGTCGTTGAAAGCAGAAATAAGAGCAAAAGAAACTCGAGAAAAGAGGAAAAGCGACAATGAAGAGTCACAGGAAGACAGCGGTCAAGGTGTTTCGTGAATCGGGTTCGGTACGGTGATTCCTTGGGCAGGAAGACAGCAGTAGTGGTGCCGGGGTTGGAGACTGGGTGGATGTGAAGTGGTGCAGCAAGGTCAGCGGATGCAGTGGGAGCGGGTTAGTGGTGGGGTGAGGGTTCTTCGTTGTCGCTGTTGTCGAATCTCGCAGGGGCGACGGCGGCGACACTTCGGTTGGGTATAGCAAATCGATAGTCAATGAAGTTCGTGCCAGGTAATGCGGACAGCCAGTCGTGATGATATTTTGCAAAGGGAAAAGAGTCGAGAAAGTCGAGGGTGAAAAGTGAAGATTGGAATTTTATATAGCAGAAGGAGCCACGGCCGTTTTCTGGGCGGGTAGAGGGAACCTGGAAGGAGGGGGATAGAAGTGGAGGGCGGCAGGCACGACGCACGAGGGGGGAGGGGGAAGCCTGGCAGGGGGAAATTGCCTTAGCTAGGAAGGAGGGGTCAATTTTAGCGGTAGCGGGCAGGGTCATGACGCAGCGAGCCCAACGATGTGTTGATGGGAAGGGTAATGTGACCTGACGCTTCAGTCTCTCAGCGCACTTTCTCACTGAAGCCGGGCCCGTCTCTTGTCTCTTTTTTTTCGTCCCATCCCATGGGATCCCGTCTCCGGTGCAGCGTCTGCATCCACACATCACCACTTTCATCACCAACCAACATTCGCACCAACCAACGCTAGCCGACCCGGCCCAAATACTCCCTCGGTCAGGCAGGAATGAATGGCTACCTGAACTATCCGTGCTTCTCAAGAGCATGGTTCGTTTGTGATTCATGTTCAATATTGTGAGAATGGCCGATGGAAAGTCAAGTCGTACGTGATTTCGATACCTAGGTACGGGTACACCTCCAGTGACATTTGATCCTTGGTGTAAGGTAATGGCCATGCACACATGCCCTGGCAGAGAGTCCGGCAGCAAGCGTCCAATTTGAAACATATTCTCTCCAAGATCCGCACTCCTCACCCAATGGTTCCGTGACACGATCAGTCCACACAGCTTCTGGAAGACTACGGAGGTATCAAATCAGTCTCCCGTAACACACTCGAGCCCACCCGCCATCATATGCGCACTCTGTAATACCTTTCCCACCACTTGGTATTACTTCCAGTCTTCGGCAGGATGTGGTGACGATGATCCTTAAACTCAGTGCAAATACTCAATGCCCTTGCTATTTTCCTACACTGGCTGGCGCGTTTGTTGCATGCCAGAAAGTCCTCAACACTTTCCCGTCTATACTCGAGTTTCTCTAACAAAGTCTCGGGATCCCAGTCCAGTCTTCACCGCTCCTCCCCGAAACCCCGTCCCAACACTCGTTTCGCCGGATCCATCCGGGCCTGGACTCCCCTAAGTCACCGTACTATCGGTCCAAGACAGTATGGGAGTCATGCCAAACGTTTCCACGATTTTCATCGTCTCTGACAGATCCCTCAAGCAAGACGAAGACGACCCGATACAAATCCTGTACACAGAGAAAACGTGAAAGTCAAGCAACTCTCCAAAGGCCATTTAATCTCAAGGCACATATGCCCAGCTGGTGCAACAAGTTGTCGTTCCTCCATGTGATTTTGCAATGTCTCTCTCATCCCGATAACCCCTCTATCCGTACAGCACCTGGCAGCTGCACACCACTGCAGGGTCAAGTGCGGGATGGTGGGGTTATTTTAATTCCCCTGTCAGCGTTGGTGTTCACGATGACGGGAAACCGGTCATTCCACTAGCCACACCACTTCGTCTCCAGCCACATCTTTCAAGTGGCTGGTGCCTTCCTTCCTTCCTTCCCGGCTTGGGTGGATCCACCTTCCCCCAGCTTCCCTTCCCAACCTGAGGCACCCTTGCGTCTAGCCTCGCCCGTCAACCTCGCGCAGCAACACGCAGCTCAGGTTGCCTGAAGCTCTGATCTCAAGGCTCCAGATTCCCCAATTCCAAACCACGTCCCGCCATCGTCATCCACCACCACGAGCTCTCTCCCACGACTAGACAACGTGCCTACGACACCCACTCCATCACGACTCCTTTCAACGCCCAACGAACCCTCAAGTCCTCAACACTCCACATCCGAAGCTTTCCCCGAATACCCCAAGCTCTTCTAATTCACAATGGTAAGCTTTCCCTTGCTAGGTTCCCGGGGAATCACCACCTCCAGCGACCGGGGGTTGGCACGAGCTACCAGAACCGACCAACCCAACCTTTGCTCTATATCTGTAGCACACAACTAATATGATGCCTCTCCCGCCTTATTCAGACGTCGATAGGCACAGGTTATGACCTGAGCAACTCCATCTTCTCCCCCGACGGTCGCAACTTCCAAGTCGAGTATGCCGTCAAGGCCGTCGAGAACGGTGGCACATCCATCGGTATCCGGTGCAAGGGTGGTGTCGTCCTCGCTGTCGAAAAGATCATTGCCTCCAAGTTATGGAAGCCCAATGCCAACAAGCGTATCGCTACCATTGACAGACATCTAGGTGTTGTAAGTCATCCGTTCCCCTCCCGCAATCAATTTACCCCTCCCTCCCCTGCCTCGATATGCATTGTAGCTTCCGAGAGTAGCTTTACCAAACCCTCACGACCTGCCTATCTGCATATCTCTCTGCTCTATTGGCCAGACTGACAAATCAAAAGGTCTACTCAGGCATGATCCCCGATGGCCGCCACTTCGTCGACCGCGCCCGTGAAGAAGCCCGCGGCTGGCGCGACACCTTCAAGACTCCCATCTCCACCGCCGACCTCGCAGCCCGCATGGGCGGCTACCTCCAAGCCTACACCCTCTACTCCTCAGTCCGTCCATTCGGCATTACCGCCATTGTCGGTGGTTTCGACCCCTCTACCGAGACCCCCGTTGACGGCGAAGTTGGTTCTGGCCCCAAGGTCGGTGCTGGCGGCAAGGACACCACCAAGAAGCACGGTGGTCCCTTCCTCTACATGATCGAGCCTTCTGGTCTCTACTGGGGCTACTACGGTGCTGCTACTGGCAAGGGCCGTCAAGCCGCCAAGGCAGAGCTCGAGAAGCTCGACCTCGCTGATGGCGGACTGACGTTGGAGGACGCCGTTAAGGAGGCTGCCCGCATCATCTACGTCGCCCACGACGACAACAAGGACAAGGAGTTTGAGCTCGAGATGAGCTGGATCAGTGATATTGACGGCCCTACCAAGGGCCGCCACGAAGAGGTGCCCAAGGAGCTGCGCGAGGAGGCGGAGCGGTTTGCCAAGAAGTCACTCGAGGGCGATGACGACGATGACGAGGACAAGAAGGAGGACGACAAGATGGAGGAGTAGGATACCGACAGCGAGGCGTGATTGGGTCCTGGCGATGAGTAGAGCGGTGGCCTTACGACAGAATGAGACGAAATCAAAAAAAAGAAATCTGTCAAACACAACATAGGGGAAGCTGCCGCCGTTGGGGGAATGGCGTTCCAGATGACCTTTGTGTACTTGTAAAAACACCATGATGAGGGCTATGGCGGCTGGATCATAGACTAATGAGACCTGGTTTGGGCAAGACTTAGGATTGCAAGGACTTGTGTGAAGCGTGATTGTTGCTGGCGAGGTCCAAGACGAGGTGCTGGGTCAAGCGATGGCCGTTTCTTTCAGCTACCTGCACCAGCAATTTCCGGTACCTCTGTCCCACGTCATAGGTTTCTGGTGCTTTACGACCAAAGAGATGAGCAATTCCGGACACGGCCGTCTCACCCATATCGAGCCACAGGCAGAGGCACAGAAACGTGCTCCATCTCTATACTGGCTACAAGAGGAGTGTAGGCGGTCTGGGCGTCTTTTTCCTTTTCTCTTCAGTTCGAGGCGTCTAAAGTCTACAGGAGAAGAGGAGGAAGTCGCTCAGGGGAGAGGGGGGGGGGGGGAGGGCATGCAATGTAAAGATCTCGAATCAATGCGAAGCAGCTGAGAGAGATTTTCCCATCCCGGGCAGTTTTCGCTTGCCTTTCCTTTGCCCTCGGAAGTGTGGCTCGCACTTCTGTTGCGGGTGCCGTCTCTGGCGGAGGACTTGGCGGAGGAGAGTGACTGCCCTCACGGCGAGAATGCGGTGTCTTTTGATACTCTTTTGGTGGATGTCGCGGATCGTATATATGCCTAACCAGCTTGAGGTGAGTTGTTCACCCTTGCTCCCGGTTCTAGATCCTTATTCTTCGTCTGCGCTGTATTCTGGTGGGCACACGCAGACGCGGTGGGCTGGGATGGGAGAACCCGTACACGCCTGATCTTGGGGTGATGAGATTCGCTGCCCTGATTATGAGATAGAGACAACGCTTTATGTTTATCCCTAATGCTAGAAAAAAGTCGACGAGAAAAGACATGAAGTTGCCTGACTCGAAAAATGCTCTCAAGCCGGCTTCATTCCGCCCCTATCATGACGATCTTAGGAATTGACTAGGATGAAGGAGGTAGGGAGGAAGGCATATTATACCTTTTTATCTGCTTGAGTTGATTTCGAGAGATAACCCAGGTGCCCCCCTCCTGTAAAGAAACAAGAAGATACGTTGGTAAGATGGCTCACCAAGGACTTCCATCGTCGACGAGAGAGGTGGCCACTATCCGGCTCACTCATAGACGATAACAGTGACAGAAACGAGACAAGGACTTGAAACATTATGAGAAGACTGTCTATCCGATCGACCTTGTTTCCACTACTAAAATTGCACTCATCATCAACACTAGACGACACTCTCGGTCTACTCCTCGTATAGATCTCAATGGTCTGGCTCTTGCCGACTCGGAGAACAATTTGGACGACGAGCAATGCGAGGAAACCGAGGAACAGAAGGAACTACGTCGAGCAAACGTTCATAACTACTAGAATAACTTACGACGCGGCTCCCGCTTGCTTTAGACAACCTTGCTAAGTATGAAGAATTGACGAATGGATGGTGATTGAGATTGTTGGCTTACTCTCGTCGAACTCTCAAAGTCACCGGACTTTGCTATTTGTATCTATGCTATAGAGGAAGGGGGCCGTGTCTTTCGTTCGGTCGTCCTTATAACTAATATCCCCCAAGATAGGAGACTTCAGGCAATGGCTTCCACCATGAGCTGGATGCCAAATAATCTATTGAACAGTCTTTGATAGTACGGTGCTAGCTAGGACGCTCATCAACAAGAAGAAGGCTACGCATCCATGTGGTATTCCGTTTGGGATAGTGTCAGGGAGACGAGGGGCCGCGATGCTGCCACAGACGACGAAAGCACCAGGCATAGAGATGACGCTGAGCACAGAGACAACACTGATTCTAAAATGTACTTCAATTCAAACTACCAATATAACCGTTCATCACGCCCCAGACATTTTTCTCATGTCGAATTCCATGCCTCTTTGGTTTTCTCGCTAAATATTTGGAATCATAAATAAAGAATTCAAAGGAAAGTTGCCGCTCTGCCGTAACCCAGCCAGGGTCCCCTTATCCCGTTTAAGCCTTGACAATTCTGCACACCAAGTCGGAGCCGTCGACTGAGTCGCCCTCCTTGACCTGGAGGGTCGACACCTTGCCGTTGTGCGGGGCGGAGATAACCATTTCCTAGGATTGAATGTTAGTAAACAAATTAAGATGGTAGCTAAATACGAGGCAAAACTTACCATCTTCATGGCGCTGAGAACAGCAATGGGGTCGCCCTTCTTGACATCAGAGCCCTCCTTGACACGGAGCTCAACGAGCACACCGGCCATGGGGGCGCCGACTTGGCTAGAGTCGGAGGCATCGGCCTTGGGACGGCTGACGTTCTCGACGGAAGCCTTGTTGTCGTCGACAGTAACCTGTCTGACCTCACCGTTCATCTCGTAGAACACCTCGCGCTGGCCAGTGTTCTCGCTGAGAGGACCAATGGCCAAGAGCTTGAGGATAAGGACCTTGCCCTTCTCGAGCTCGACGTGGAACTCCTCGCCAATCTCGGGACGAGACAGGAAGTACTTTGTCGGCAGGACGGAGAGATCGCCGTACTTCTGGATGAACTTCTTGTAGTCCTCAAAGACCTTGGGGTACATGACGTACGCGGCGATGTCGCACTCCGTGACGGGACCGCCGAACTTCTTGTGCAGATCGCGCTTGATCTTAGCGAAGTCGACAGGCTCGAGGAACAGACCGGGGCGCTTGTCCAGCTTTCTGCGGCCGCGGAGGGCGTCGGAACGCAGAGGCTCGGGGAATCCGCCGTACGGCTGACCCATGAGACCCTCGAGGAATTCGAGGACAGAGCCGGGGAAGTCGAGCTCACTGGCGCGAGCCTTGACGTCCTCAGCGGACAGCTTGTTGGAGACCATGAATTGGGCAAGGTCACCGACAACCTTGGAGGTAGGAGTGACCTTGACGATGTCGCCAAGAAGGTCGTTGGCATGCTCATAGGCCTTCTTGGTCTCGGCCCACTGGGTACCAAGACCAAGCTGGGAAGCCTGGAACATCATGTTGGTGAGCTGGCCACCGGGAATCTCGTGCTCGTACACCTCGGGATCGGGACCACTGAGGTGGGCCTCGAAAGGAGAGTAGAGGAGACGCAGCTGGGACCAGTAGAAGTCCAAAGCACGAACGTGGGCAGGGTTCAAGCCGGTGTCGTGCTCACTGCCCTCGAGAGAGGCAATGATGGCGTTGATACTCGGCTGAGAGGTCATGCCGGACAAGCTGTCAGTGGCAGCGTCGACAGCGTCAGCACCAGCCTTGGCGCAGGCGACCATGGACGCAACACCAGTACCGGCGGAGTCGTGGGTGTGGACGTGAATGGGGAGGTCGGGGTACTTGGCACGGATGGCACCGACCAGCTTGGTGGCAGCGTACGGCTTCAAGACACCAGCCATATCCTTGAGACCAAGAACGTGGATGTCGAGAGCGACGAGCTTGTCGACGAGGTCGAGGTAGTACTCCAGGTTGTACTTCTTCTTGGGGTTCAACACTGTAACGTTTATTAGCAAAAGAAACATAACTCATGATGACAGTTAAAGAAAGGGAACACTTGCAGTCGCCGGAAATGCAAACTGTTCCTTCAACGACACCACCGGCCTTGTGGACGGCCTTGATACCGACCTCGAGCTGGTCGATGTCGTTCAAAGCATCAAAGACACGGAAGATATCGACACCGTTCTTCTTAGCATGCTCGACAAAGTGGTCGATGGCGTTATCAGGGAGCGATGAGTACGCAACACCGTTGGCTCCACGGAGAAGCATCTGGAAGGGAATGTTGGGAACTGCCTTTCGCATGCGGCGAAGACGGTCCCAGGGGTCTTCGTAGAGGAAGCGGTAGGCAACGTCGAAGGTGGCACCTCCCCAGCACTCCAGAGAGTACAGGTTGCTCAGGCCGTGGCTAGTCTCCTTAGCAATGTTGAGCAAATCAACGGTACGGACACGGGTGGCCAGCAGAGACTGATGGGCATCACGCCATGTGGTGTCCATGAGCAGCGTTCCCTTGTACTCGCGGACAGCCTTGGCGAAGGCCTTGGGACCCTGCTCAGTGATGATCTGTCTCCAGCCCTTCGTGCAGGTGGCAGAAACATCGACCTTGGAACCGTCGTCGTTGAGGAGCTCGGGAAGGATGATGTCACCCTTGAACTTGGGCTCGCCAATCTGGCCCTTGATGCTGCTACCGTTGACGGCGACGTCACCGAGGTAGGCGAGAAGCTTCTGAGCACGGTTCTGGCTGCCAATGAGGTCGAACAACTGAGGAGTGTCGTCGATGAAGGTGGTCCAGCAGTTGCCGTCAATGAAGGTGGGGTGAGTAAGGAGGGAAGCGAGGAAAGGAATGTTGGTCTTGACGCCGCGAATACGGAATTCGACAAGGGCACGGAGGACCTTTCTCCTAGCAATCTCGTAGGTGGAACCGTGGCAGGTGCACTTGACCAACATGGAATCGTAGTAAGGGGTAATGACAGCACCGGCGAAACCGTTACCACCGTCGAGACGGACACCGTTGCCACCAGCGGAGCGGTAGACCTCAATCTTTCCGGTGTCAGGCTGGAAGCCCTTGGCGGGGTCTTCAGTAGTGATTCTGCACTGAATGGCGAAACCTCTGGTGGAGATGCGGTCCTGGGTCAGACCAAGCTGCTGCAGGGTGGCACCGGCAGCGATCTGGATCTGAGCGGCCACAATATCGATACCCGTGATCTCTTCCGTGATGGTGTGCTCGACCTGGATACGGGGGTTGATCTCGATAAAGTAGTATCTGTTCTGCTGGTCGACCAAGAACTCGGCGGTACCGGCGTTGCGGTAGTTGACCGACTTGGCCAGCTTGACGGCGTCGTTGAGAATGGCATCGCGGACGTCGGAGGGAAGGTCCTTGGCGGGGGCGATCTCAACGACCTTCTGGTGACGACGCTGGACGGAGCAGTCACGCTCGTACAGGTGGACAATGTTGCCGTGGTTGTCACCGAGAAGCTGGACCTCAATGTGCTTGGGCTTGTCCAAAAATCGCTCGACGAAGACTGTGCCGTTGCCGAAGGCGGACTTGGCCTCGGAGGTGGCTCTCTCAAAGTTCTCCTTCAGGGTCTCCTGGTCGCGGACGACACGCATACCACGACCACCACCACCGTAGGCAGCCTTGATGATGATGGGGAAACCATATTGATCGGTGAAGCTCTTGACCTCCTCAAAGGTGGCGACGGCGCCTTCGGTACCGGGAACGACGGGGACACCGGCAGCGATAGCGAGGGTTCGGGCAGAGACCTTGTCACCGAGCGAGTCAATGACATCGGCGGAGGGACCAACGAACTAAGAAGGCACATCGAGTCAGTAGTGTTATCAGATTTTAGGGGGAGATTTTAGCGGGATGTCTCACGATCAGACCGGCCTTCTCAACGTTGCGAGCGAACTCGGCGTTTTCTGAGAGGAAACCATAACCTTTTGGCGGTGTGTTAGTGTCTTGACCACAGCATCTGGACAAGATGCGTTTTCTTACCAGGATGGATCATTTGCGCGCCGTGCTCGACGGCAATCTTGATAATCTCGTCTCCAGCGAGATAGGCACCGACCGGGGTGTACTGGCCGCGCTTGCCAATGACGTATGCCTCATCGGCCTCTGTGGAACGCGGGTTAGAAGGGTGCTTTGGGGAATGTTCAAAGGCTAGATGGGGACTTACTCTGTCTGTGCATGGAGAGACGGTCCTCATAACTGTCAGGGAGTTAGTATGTAGAGCTTGGTGGTTGCCCAGGTGGTGCGCTGTACCTGAAGACTGCGATGGTGTGCAGCGAAAGCTCGTGGGCCTGTAGAGAGTCAGCGCTGGGTCTTCTAGCGCCAGGACGGCCGTGTTAGTTGGAAGAAGTTGGGTAACATACTGTTCTGAAGATCTAGACACATTCCAACGTAAGCATCACTGTTTCTGAAGCATTACCTGAGCTGGAACAAGAATCAACATACACGAATGGCTAGAAGGTGGTGGTGGTTAGCTTGCGTGAGTCAGGAGCTCGGCTGGATGGAAGCACTTACGAATTTCACCACGGTTGGCCACTGTAGAGGGGTAAAAGACAAAGGGTCAGCATAGTTCTTGGATCCAGATCCAATAGCGCGAGAAGCCAGGGGGAGAGAATCCAATGGCCTCTCGAGAGAGCTGCGACTCACCCAAGATCTTCTTCAGGTGCATGATGCTCGAGTTGGCGCGGATGTGGTGGATGGTCTGGGGGTCCTTCTGGACCTCCTCAACGTCGCCGTCCTCGAAGACATCGTTGAAGGTGACCTGTGTTTGAGCCATATTGGGCGGTTGTGTGTGTGTGTGTGAAGAGAGGACAGGAAGGAAGAAGAGGAAGGCCGAACGGATTCAGAAGCTACGACGGCCCGTATTTGAATGGACCGAGGAGCAGGGGAAGCTGTTGAGGTCTCAGTTGCGAGACAATTGCGTCGGGGTGTCGGTTGGCGGGGTGGTTTGGTCTGGGTAACTTTGGTTTGGGTTGGTGGGGTTATCTCCCAGGTCTCCCAAGCTTTAAGCCGGTCTAGGTCTGGGTCCAGGGCCGGTTCGGACGTGCCGCCTGGCTTTTTTTTTTCTCCTCAGGTGCAGATCAGGCGCAGCAGGATGCGGCGGCGCGGGTACAAGGCCAGGGGTGACTGATGAGCCGAAGACCGAAGTTTGAAGCGCGCAACTGTTGTTGTTGCTTGTGCTGCTGTGACTGCTGGTTTGTGGTTTGCGGTGGTGTGTGGGCTGCGGAAGTTGAGCCGAGGGGGTATCGATTCGACACGAGAGGTGAAGATTAAGAGCCGAGGGGTAGCTCTGGGAGGGGAGCTGCTGCTTGTCTTCTCTACCGGGGAGAGAGAGAGTAGGGAGGAGCTTCGATGACAGGCGAGCACAGCTCTACTCTATTAACACCCGTCCGACCGAGAGGGACAGAAAGTGGGTGTCGGTGGTGGGGGGGTATGACGGTGGTGGATGCGAGTAGGTACGGATGGTTGTTGAGTGGTATCTTATGGAGGAGCACAAACAACGAAGCAAAGCAGCTGACAGCAACTACAGCAAGTATGGTAGAGAGCCAGCAAAAGAGGTGGAAGCACGGAGGACGAGAAGAGGAAGTGAGAAATGACGGGATGAACTGGAAGCTTGAGGGACGAGGGGATTTATTGTAATTTGAAAGCTGGGAGCTTGTGAGTAGCTGTGTCAGGGCTCGCTCGATACATGTATCGATGGAAGGGCTGGTTCCCCCCGTCTTCACAACTCTGTTGTGCTTCGGCTGTAAGTAGATAGTTGGTGTAAGACTGAGGTGTAGCAGTAGTCACAGTCTCATGGTAGACAGCCCCTGGCAAACATTCTTTCGTCCAGAGTGCGTAACGGGCCATGATCTGTGATTAGTAGGTACACCCCAGCTTAGACCGAATAATGGCAGACAGAGATAGACCAGACCAGGCCAGGCCAGATCCATCCGCCCATGTCCACCGTCCACCCTCAGTCACAGTTCAGACCAAGCCAATCTTGGTGTTGCAGATGGCCGGAGTGACTTGCTCAACGGCAGGGAACCCGCGACGACGATGCTGTAACTGGAGACTGGAGGCTGGCGGCTGGAGCTGGGATTGAGTGACATGGCAAGAAAAGAGACGGAGAGCGAGGGACTTGTCCACCCTTCGGTGTCATGAAGGAGGGAACCTTGTCTTCAGCTGCTAGCGCCAAAGTAAAGTATTTTCTGAGGGTCGTCTGTACCGGTGTACTTCCATGGATGCAATTCACAGCCAGAGATGCAAGAGGGACGCGTTGCAGACGCCGCTGGGACGGTGAAGATTTGGCTCAGACGGAGCATAGGATGGTGGTGGGATGGATGGATGGATGGATGGAGGGGAAGAAGAGGGGTGAGACCGCGGAACATGTACCAAGGTACCGAGGTACAAGGTACATCCATACCTAGATACCTAGGCAGGTAGGTAGTTTTCCCCCCTTCCCTTCCTGCCCCCCTCGTCCACTGACACTCCTCGATTGTGGTAGCTGCCCTGTCTAGGACAGGAGCTTAGGCCACTCTGCGATGTAAGCTGCACTACTCAAACAGCCGCTTTGTCGCGGCAAGAAGGACAAGAGAAAAAAAAAGAAGGAGCCTCCAGAGAGTCCAGAGGGGGAAAGAAGAGACCCAAGAAAGTCACCCCCGAACGCTATTAGGTACACGATATGCCAATCAACCACCAAGACGATGACTGGACCGAAAATGACATGCCATAACATGCAATGGAATGTCTCCCCGGCATTCGGCTTCTCGATGTTCATCTCCCATGTCCCCCACCTGACTGACGACAACGGCGGCATGGCATGGCTGATCCTCGCACTTGGGATGTCTGCAGTCCACCGCCTCGCCTTGCTGCCGTCCTTGGCATTAGGTTGAGACGGATGCAGAGCAGTGTCACTCAAGTTCCATTTCCAAATGCCTTCAACTTGATGACTCCATCTTGAAGAGGAAAGTTGATGGAAAGGCCCGACAACCTGCCAAGGATCAAGGTGCGACAGGTACCCGTATCCAGTATCCATACCGCGTAGGAAACGTCCATGGGAGACCAACCTGAGATGCTGATACCTCTTGGCTCTGCAATGCCCCCGCGAGAGAAACGCCGTGAGAGTCTGAGAAGAAGGACGCCTGCCCTGAGAATAGCAGCAAGACCCCCGATCCCCGCCCATCCCTGACCGAGATCTGTTTCCACCGGCTCCAGCCTCCGTCTCCGTTTATTAGGTCGTCTCCAGCCCGCCGGCGCCTTGACCGCAGCTCCTGAGACGATTGGTGAGGATAGCCAAGAGATCTACCTTCAACAGAAACGACCCCCAAAGAAACACTGTTATCTTTAGAATATGGAACAGCCTCATAGTGAACATGGCAAACCAGAAGAACCTCACGAGAGGCGTCTACCAGGACCCTCAAACACAAGGCCTAGATCTGAAGAATGCAGCCAGCAGTAACAGAAAATAAATAAATATTCTAAAAGTAAAGAAAGATTGGCGGGGTCGCAAAACACCGCTAGACCAGAAGGAATTGACCAACCAGAGCCTGCCGATACAAACAGCTCTACTCCGGTTGACTAACGGTTTCTCGAGGTGACTACTTCAGGACGGGGTTAGTGACATTGCCGGCATGACAAGTGCCTGCTGTCTGTCTATGGGCAACATGGGAAACAGCAGACAAGCACTGTCAACCGATACAAGCAATAAGTGCCTATGCTCGTTACGAGTTCTCAGGAAGCAAGACAGATTGGCACCGACAGCATCCTGTGCAAACAAATGCAAGTTAACAACTGGACTTGCCAATTCAATAGACATCAGTATGGAAAGCACCCCAGGTAGTAAAATGTACCTTGTACTTCGCGTCTGTCTTTTTCATCTTTTTTGAAGGTAGGTACGGGTGGTGGCGCCTGTCACAAGGCAATACCGCCATTACCATGAGCAACTAGCGGCAGGCAGACCGACAGTACTGCACCTCACTCTTTCCTTCCTCAGTGCTCTCGGCTTCCCTTCCACCCTCAGGTACCTTGTAAGTTACCTTACCCCAAGTTGCCGTCTACCATGTCACATCAACTCGTCAACTCCCGAAAGAAAAGCAAAACATTCGGCAAACTTCGCGATGCCACGAGCACTTCACGGCTTCACGAGAATAACCTCATGGGTCTTCCGGGCCTCTTGACTGCCGAAGCCGAGGATAACACGGCTTTGCGCCGTGTCCTTCGTGCGTCCGCGTCTTGGAACCAGCACCACTGCCACCAAATCACCACAACTACCGGCTACTCCCTTTTTGCTTCGGGACAACTCGACGCGATATCAGCCTTTGATGGATAATCTTTCACCTGCTCGTCAACTCGTCCCTGACCTTTTTCGCCCTTTCTGCCCCGCGGTCCAATCCATTGCACAATGCGGGGTGACTTTCACAGGGTTCATCCGTCCGGCGCGTCATGCTGTACTCGTGCCCCTTTATCATTGTTCCCGAGGCGTGTGCTAGGTACCGCTTACAGCCTACGGCAACGAGAGAGCAAAGGAGACCGAAGATATCGTCGACCTCGGTTTCTTGCCCCGAGGGACATGGCGGCGGCTTGACGGGTCACGGCTGCGTGCCCAGGAACGACGACAAGGCAGGCCACGCCGACCTTGGCCCGGCCTGGCTATCCCACCTAGCCGCCAACCAACCTCCGCCCACACTTTCTGTTCTTCAATTAGGGGGATGGACATCACCACATGTGCAACAGGCCAGCAATACGTACGAGGCCACACGGGGGGTATGGAAGCGCACCACCCCCCAGACCCTCCAGGTTCTTCTCAATCTTGACAAAACCACGCATCTCCATAAATTACTTGAGCGTTATTCCCGGTCCACTAGTCAGATCTCTCCCACTACCAACTCCAATCTCGCATCATTGGTTACATGAGTTATCTGGGCTGTCCTAGATTCCTAGACCACCTTCGGATCGACTTTACAACGTCTTTGAAACGACAACGACGACGGAGGGTTGGAAACGTCAAATCAGTATAGATGCAAGTCTTCGCATCAGCCATCTGATTCTCGACTCATCACACCGCCAAGGTGCCATGCTGGATCTCACTTGCGCTGCAAGTTCAAGGGCGACTCGGCCAGATTATCCTACGCAGCTAAGCCCGGACTACTGGGTAACCTACGATCCAAGACTCTTGGCCCCCCATCTGCAACAAGGCTATTTTTTTCTTTCCGTTTCCTCTTTCTGCCCCCCCAGATCGCGCAAGCACCAAAGCGGCGTTGGCAAGGCCGCAAAGCGCGAAGGAGCGAGAAAATTTGACATGAATTTTTGGAAATAAGCCCACCATGAGATGAGGATGACATTCGACCCAGATCTGGATACTCCGACCTCGGCTGGTCCGGCATTTGGGCATTCGAGCTTCTTGGTCAAAGAAACTGCGCACGTCTACTCACGGCGTATCTTCAGTCCGCCACCAAATCAGCGCGTGGATGTCGATGGTAATAGCAATTAGCGATGGCTTCATGACATGCTGCGACATTTATCTCACCTGGCTGGCCCCCCCTTTCCTTCTTTAGGAGGAAAGGGTCAGCCAGCTTGCGTGATCGGCCTCTGTGTGACTCTTCCAGGTCCGGATATCACAGGTTATTTGAGGCATACGCCGTCTGCGTACCCGCCCTGCACCCCACGATTAATCACGCCGGACTCCAGCACATGCGCGGTCCCAAAAGCGAAGATGGATCTGCACTCGGCCGGCCGTCCGGCGAGATCTGCGGCCTGTCCAAGACTCCAAGTGCCAGCAGCGAGGGAGGGGAGTGGGGGTCATCATGTCGGTGCTCTCGCAGTTTCGGAGAGGGCCACCATGTCACCGTGCCACCATGCCATGGTGGTGCCGTATACAGTATCCTCGACTCTCGCGGCTTTTTGGTCCAGAGGAGATGAGACGACACCCTATTTTTTGACTCATCGAATTTAGCTCACCCTGTACTGTCTCCGGCCCCGGCCCTGGCCCTTGAAACTATGCGCGATTCGCCCGAAATAGGAGGGCTCCGCTCCGCTCCGTCCGTCAGGGACGTCAACTGAGGCCCAGAAGAGCGGTTGATTTGGATCCTTGATGCGCGGAAGAAGAAGACGACAGGACCATTTTTTTTCTTTGGTTGTAAGGACTTTGAGAGTTCGGGTCAGAGCCCCGAGAACCGCTGGCCCACAGTCAAAGCACCGTCAGTCAAGACGACGACAGCCTCCGTGCCCATTTTCATTCGCCTGCGGCTCGCCATTACTGCTACCCACCTTATTCAGGTCCATGAGGTAGTACCTTAGTCCAGGCTGCTTGCTTGGCTTGCGGACCTTAACCCTTTGCTGCCAAGCACATCACTTTGACTTTTCACGATTCAGAGCTGCCACACTTGCCGGGTTCCAGAAACAGTTCGCTGTTCTATTCTACGACTTTGCGGGCCGCAATGAAGAGGCTCGTCCCCGAGTGTTTCCCCGGGGAATCAGGGTCCGTTTCCGAAAAGCAAAACAACAATGCAAGGTGATGGTACAGAACCGCCAGCTACCGTCCGCCGCGGCTGGGCAATGCCACGTTATGCCACGCTATGCTGTGCCGTGCTGTCGACGGGGATTCCTTCCCGTCAAGACCTTACCACAGCCGTGGGCTCATGACAAGCCCTCGGCGCTCTTTTCACATCAAACTCGAACATCCCCCTCTGCGTCGTTATTATGTTGGCGAGGGCCTTTCCACACCCAGCCAGCAAGTGTCTTCCGCCTCGTATCGCCCCCTTTCCAAGCTTCTCCCTCTCCCTCGAGTGAGGGTTCACACTTATTTGCCGACAGCCTCCTTGACCTTGGTCTCGACCTTGGCCTCGATGGCATCAGCCTTCTTCTGAACAGTCTCGAACGCGTCCTTGGTTGCGGAAGCCTCCTTTCCTCCCCAGTAGTTGTACTGCATGTAACGGTATCCCTGGGTAAGCTGGGCGCCCTCGTTGATGAAGTGGCACATGAAGAGGAGGTAGTTCTTGGGCGAGACGGCGAGGGAGTAGCGCATGAAGGTGGCAGAGTAGATGCAGAGAGCACCCGTCATCTGGCCGGAAATCCTACAAAAAGGAGATGGTGTATCAGCATCTTATCTTGTCCGAGGAAGCGGATAGCGGGGAGACGAGGAAGGATTCGACGTACAGGTCGGGTGACTTTTGGGTGTCCATGACAGCGGCCAGAGGGATACCAAAGTTAGAGACGGGGCCCCAGAAGTCTGTGGTGCATAACGGGTTAGCTTGCCGTCCAGAGTCCATCTTGAAGCTATCGCGAGCGGCCGGCACCGGAGTATCGTGGTCCGTAAGCGCCGGGGGTCTGGAGGGGGGCGGTCCGGCACGCCAATCGCGACGGATTCGATCAAACGAGCTGCATCAATGATTGTCCGGGACTCGAGGATGCCATGCGATAGCTGGTGATAGCTTCAAGCAAGCTCCCTTTTCCCATTTGCTGTGTGGGATAATCCCCGCTAACTCCGGACAACGGAGCTGCGAGAGAATGAAAAAAAATTCGAGCGCGGGCAAAAACGTACGGGTAGAGCAGACATAGTCCGACACAGGGTTGGACCTGATCTTCGCGTTGATCGCCTTGACAATAGCAGCCATTTTGAATATGGTGTTTGTGGTTTGGAAAGGGATTATCGTGAAGGGGCAATTGGCAAGAGGTTGGTCGGAGAGTGGAAGAGGCGGCGGCGGACAGTTTTCCAGGTTTGGATCGCGAAATTGTTGAGAGGCAGAGGCGATGACCAAAGCTCATTCCTCCCTCTGCAGACAGACACTGCTGCTGCTGCGGCGCTCCGAAATTTCGCGGGCGCGGACTGGACGTGCACTCTACGCTGGCACACTGTCTGGCACACTCCCGCGCACCTTAATCGGACGGGACGGGGACTCGCAACGGGCGCCTCTTCACTGGCTATTACAGTGCTGAAGGTGCTGTGGCTTCCATGCTCCCGGGAATAAAAGGTGGGCATCAAACGGAAATGGTAGAAAAGAAAGGGTCATGATTGGATGGAATTTTCCAGGTCCGTTTGGAGGAGAGAGATGAGCTGTGATGACTAAGGTTGCTTACCTCATATTTGAAGGTGAAGTGCGAACCTCAGAAGGATGAGGATGAGGTTGGTGAAAGCCATTATGCATGGTCAACTGGGGACAGAAAGACCTTGATGATTCTGGGGTACAACACTGCTGGGCATTTCTCGAGGTGTCCATCTTGCGTATACGAGAGATGATAGAGCCTCAAGGGGTGCTGTTTCCAACGCCGATTTTTGACCTTTGGGTGGTTGACATGGAGAAGAATTAAGTGATTCATCAAATTGATTTGAAAACAAGAAAGAGAACACAACTCGTCCACCCCCCACCCACTTCCTTTGTTGTTGTTCTTTTGCTCCTGCTATCAGAGTAGCTCGAACAATCTTATCCGGAAGAGATAGGTAGTTCAAAGACAGCCAAGGAATCTAGACCAGGACTGCCGGAGTGGTGGATCGATGTTTGGACGGATCTCTGCGGACTGAACCGAACATCTCGCATTGGAGCGGATGGAGCCGCGGATTAAGGGGGGGGGGGGGGGGGATGCCATTATCAGCCTAATTTTTGTAATCCATTTAACTGCACCGCATACCTAACAGATAATGGGGAAGTGTTTGCCTGATACGATTCAGTAATGTTAAAGATTTGGATAAGGTACCTACCTATGTTGAGGGAAATGGTAGATCTGTCGTTCGTGAGCGTGAAGGGTAGGTAGGCCATGGATCATGAAATTAGAGCCCCCCAATTTGACGCGATATCCGTCTCTCGTCTAGTTACCGGAGCCTGGCGCCTATGGAATCAGTTGTATGGGAGTCTTCCCCATGTTTGTATTGTAGATTGAGGGGAGCGGGTAAGGCTGACGGATTGGTGCGGATGCCGCATGCGAACCCCCGTCCTCCTTTCTGCCAACATGTATCGGTTCTGCACCGCTTCGGTTTCAGGCTGTAGCTCCTTTACGGGATGCACGTGTGCACGTTATGTTACACAATAGCTTACATTCAGTCTAGACTCACAAAGCCGCGGAAGAGGTGGAGGAACCCGGGGCTTGCCGGGGTAAAGGAAAACGCGGGGAAGAAGCGGGATGGTGTTTCTCGGGGATACTTCGTGTGGAGTCCGGGATGTTCGTTTGCGGGCTGGCGCATGGTGAAGAAGGGGGGTTCGGATGAGATGGCTCGGGGTAGATCTGGGGTTTCGGGGTTGATTGCTTTTCTGTTTTGCTTTAGTCGCTCTTTGTTTCTTTGTATCTGCTGCCGTTGTTGGGGGATGGGACATCATCGGGTTCGTAGCCGGGGAGGTGTAAGTTTGGTAAAGGTAGCTCGGGAGTGTACCGGCGGGTTCCCGGATTTTGTTCCGAGTAAGATTGGGTAATGGAAAGGCGTCCATCTTGATAGACCATTCAAATTGAGAGTAAAGGTAAGTTTCTAAGTGATGTGTTTCTCTGCCGGGTTTGTGAGGTCCAGCTGGGTTGAGCACATGGTAGTAAATGCTCGTTGACCAGGGCTAGCTTGCTTGTGTTATCAAGGTATCAAGCATAATGTGAAATATCTAACTAGGTTTCCCCACGAGAGTTCATCTGCATGCGCTTTATGATCTCGATAGACCTAAAGCTAATTCTCCATGGGGGCCAAACGTTCAGATGACGATTTCGGGATGGGACATTCATACTGCTCTCTGATATCTAATATATCACAGAGCATGATCAATGGACCGTTATCTGTTGGCCTGTCACTTTCAAGGCCCGGTTTATCAAAGATTGTCAGATCAACCTGAACCTTCTCCTTCCATTATCAACTTGAAAAAAGGCAGAGAAACCTCACTTTACTTGTTATCTTCCACGTCAGGTCTATAAAGAGAATCTCTGCGCTTCAGCGGTGGTTTTCCAGAACACTACAACCTCAAGGGCCTCTTTAGCGCTTACCTGTGGCGGAATCAAGCTTATGGGGCATGATGTATTGGTGTTTAATATCTTATAGCAAGGCATCATGCGCAATCTCTCTCTCAGATGTGTGCTTGAAGTTGAGGTTGGAAGCTGGAAGTCAAAGATCGAGAGACTCTAGGTTCCATCTGCTTCGTCTCATCATCAGACGAATACGTCGATAAGAATGACTTGCAGTTATGAATGAAGGATTAAAAAGGAGGTGAAGCTGCCTTGAATAAGGTGGGAAATAAGGTCACCTGAGCGAACATTGCATTACTCTGCCAACAAGCTATGGCTTTGGCCAGGCCATCCTACCAATCCCCAGGAAGTGAGTGTATGTCAACCCCAGCCTTGGGGACCGTGGCAAGCCTTTTTGCATGACGCGAATGATTGGTAAGTAGAGTCTGAACATTCGCTCAACGATTTCAGACCTTGAGGTACTTAGTATAAAGGTCATTGCCAATAAATACGCTTTGACAAATGTACGCCAGCCCCGTGTGAAGTCGAAGTTGTCAGCACATGGTTATACTAGGGAAGGCGTTGGGGAAAAATGTTTTCTATGACTTTCCGTCAATGTGTCACTTTCTCTTTGGCAGAATGGAACCACCATGTCAACACTTAAGATTGTTCCGTTTGCGTCCGCACTTATCTGTTCTACGAATATAAAGCAAACCTGGTTGAGAAGTAGTGCTAGAATTCTTCTTCCTAAGAGGATGCTGTCAAAGCATCATGCTCTTGCCATGACGGTCGCAGGAATGCGATCAAGACTAACCATTATATTGGATTCCTTAGATATGGCCAGTAGGAAAGGGTTTCATTCATACATAGGTCTGGTATGCCGTAAATGAATCCGGCAGTGAATCATGCCTTTGAGCGCTGTTCGCGGCATCACGTGGTAATACTCGATAATTGAGAGGAGAGGCTGAACGTTAGCCTGTGAGCGTGATAGTCTTTCTTGAGTAGGTCCTTGGGATAGGGGTCTTGGGTTTATGCTATCTTGCCTTGATAAGACTTCGAGACCAACGACTATGAGGTTTATATATGTCATTGCTTTTGTTATTCAAAGTCTTAATACCGAAGAATATCCAGGGGAAATATGAGTAGAATAAGGAGGAAAGACATGTAGAAAGAACTGAGTGACTTTGTCTGAAGTTACAGCTCAGAAGCCATGCAAACCTTTGTTTCATTGTTAGCAGAAGAGCATTTATTTTATCTCTAGTGTTCTAAGGATACCTCATACACCAAGGAAATCGTTCTCGCTGCGTTCTCGCAGCCTCGGCTCGCCATCGGCAGTGGCTGCCAGATTTCGAGAAGGCCCACACACGTCGACAGCCTCATCCCATCTTCGCTCCTTCCCTCCCCAGCACCCCTCGCGTCAAACCCAGGCAGGCAGCTGGACTTATATTCAGGTCGAGGTCGTCATTCATCAACCAAGCCCAATCGATCCCCATGGTCGAGCGGTATAACGCCCTGGTCCGTTAGTAAAGAACTTGGTATGAAATCTCGAGAAGTCAACGGATGGAGGATTTCGTAGGGGCTCAGTTCGATTTACGAACTGCGCACCCGAGCTTTTGCTTTTTCTACCCTCTTGCCCATTTTCATGTCTCCTATCCCACGAATGCAACTGACTAGGCAGCTTCTAATTGACCCGGAAATTACTTGACCGGGGTCGAGCATCCTTTTGACGATATTGGGAGCAGCTGTTCAAGGAAAGAAGCTGACGATCAATGTTGTTCACCGCATGGCATTATCTTCGTCTACTGTACTACGACTACACGATTCCGTAGACATCCTCTTCCATCACAGCTTGGTAGCGCCAGCATTGCCATCCACCTCACCAAACAGCGTCATGAAGGCACCATGGACCTCGTCAGTCAAGTCGCTCGCCTGCAAGCTGCGGCCCTTCTTCAGGAAAGCACGCCTGGAGCATTCCTATAAGCAATCAGTCAGCCACTAATTCATCCATTATCTCAGCAACGAACACCCAACTTACCCTCGTGATAGCGCTTCCTCCAAAAGCAGCAAGCCTAACCAACTCATCCTCCTTGATCGCATCACCACCCCTATCCCACAACCCCTCAAGATACGCATGCCTCCACCCCAAAAACGTCGCTATCGACCCCGTAAGCGTATCTCCCTGCCCACCACTCCTCTTCAACCCGCCCTGCAGATCAACAACCAACGTATCCCTCCCATTCGAAATAAAGTCCTTGGCCCCCTTCTGCACAATAGTCACCCCCTCCAACGCCCTCGCCAGCGCCTCGACCTTGGCCGTCTCCTTCTCCTCCCCACCACCACCCGCCTGCTCTTTCACCTTCCCCTCATCGACCTCGAGCGCCTTACAAAGCCGCGAGAACTCGACGACGTTGGGCGTCAACACGGCCAGCTCGTAGCCCTTTACCAGCCCGGGATCCTTTTGCACGACGAGCAGCGCGTCGGCGTCGAGGACCAGCGGGATCGAGCGCTCGCGGGCGGCGCGGATGACGCGCGCGACGGTCTCCTGCATCATCGGGTCGCGGCCGAGTCCGGGCCCGATGACGAGAACGTGTAGGCGGGCGAGCATGTCGATGATGGGACCCGAGATCTTCTCCGAGTCCGTTGCTGCGGCTTCCGCCGCGTCTGATGGGGTTTGGCGCATGAGGGGGTGGACCATCAGGTTTGGCGAGTATGTTTTGATCACTGAAGCCGCGCCGGGGGTGCAGATTACGTGGGACTGTGGTTCCAGTTCTCAGCTCAGTACATCATGAGGCATCCCGCGTTGCCCCGATGAAGCCGGGATGTGAGAGACCGGGGCCGGACAAGACTGGACTTACCATATCGCATCCCAGCCTGGCACTCGCCATGGCTGAAAAGTACGGCGCGCCCGTGTAATCGACACTGCCACCGAGAACAGCGACGCGGCCCAATTGTCCTGGTCGTAAAGTGTAAGTAAGAGAGAAGAGCTTCAACCATCACATCGGGACTCTGAACCATGCAATCACCTTTATGGAACTTCTCCAACATGGGCGGAATCATCCGCTGCACCCGGCCGAGAACATCTTTCGTTGCCGCAGACATTTCCGGAGTTCTAGAGTCAGATGACATTATGAGGTTGTATTATTCACAGAGTACGGTTGAACTTGGGTAGTTGTGCGAGGGGCAATAAGTTAAGTTGACGTTGGGAGCTCTGACAGCCAGATGATGTCACCTGCCGACATCCCGTACTATTTGTGAGTTGACCCGCTAGGCGGCCGAGGCCGTCCTCAGGATCCGGCGCGCTCTTAAGGGCCCGCCGTCCTCCTCGCGCGTTCCGGAATGCTATTGGGAGTCCGGCAAGATGATTTGTGAGCGGCAGCTGACTACTTCAACGACGCGGTAGCTTGCCGTTAGTACAGTAAAGCGACTGAAATTTCACGATTCGCAGCCGAGCCTCGTCTGCTTTGCTGTACGAATTTCCAGACTACAACATATCACGGCGAAACGAATTACTGGGAACAAGTTCATGAAAGGACAAAAGGAATCGAGGGCGTTAATTGAGTCTTGAGCTCTATTTTACAAGTGGTTCGACTGGAGATCCTTCCCCAAATATCGCGTCCCCTGGTGCTTCCCTCGGACCGGCGCAAAACCCTCGAGATTTCCTCACGCCTCTAGGCAAACAAAAACTTCGGTATAGACAGCTACATCAACCCCGAGCGCTCCCAGTCGGACCATTTATTATGTCAGGTGAGACTTAAAAATTTAGCCCAGGAAGCTCTTGGTGAAGGTGGCGATGACGTCCTTGAGGCGGGCCTCAAGGTCCTTGCTGAGGGCACCCTCCTTGTCGATGGTGGCAATCAGGTCGGACTCGTTGGTGCGGAGGTGGGACAGGAAGTCAGCCTCCCACTGGAGGATCTTGGCGACGGGGACCGCGTCAAGGTGACCGTTGACACCAGCGAAGATGAGGGGAACCATCTCGTTGACGGCCATGGGGGAGTACTGCTTCTGCTTGAGGAGCTCGGTCAACTGTAGAATTGGTCAGTACTTGTCACGAAAGGGGGTACCGATGTATTGTCAACTTACGCGTTCACCTCTGCTGAGGGTCTGCTTGGTGGAGGCATCCAAATCGGAACCGAACTGGGCGAAGGCAGCGACCTCACGGTACTGAGCCAAGAAAAGCTTCAGGGAACCAGCGACTTGCTTCATGGCCTTAAGCTGGGCGGCGGAACCGACACGAGAGACGGAAAGACCGACGTTAATGGCGGGACGGATACCCTTGTAGAAGAGCTCGGACTCCAAGAAGATCTGGCCGTCGGTAATGGAAATGACGTTGGTGGGAATGTAGGCAGACACATCACCACCCTGGGTCTCAATGACGGGAAGGGCAGTCATGGAACCACCACCAAGCTTGTCGTTCATCTTGGCGGCACGCTCGAGAAGACGAGAGTGGAGGTAGAAAACGTCACCGGGGTAGGCCTCACGTCCGGGGGGACGACGAAGCAGCAGAGACATCTGACGGTAGGCAACGGCCTGCTTGGACAGATCGTCGTAGATGATGAGGGAGTGCTTGCCGTTGTCACGGAACCACTCAGCGACGGAGGCTGGAGAGATATGTTAGTTTCCTGTCTTCAGAAAGTGTGACTAAACTGCACGAGTGTTTACTTACCACCGGTGAAGGGAGCGATGTACTGAAGGGGAGCGGCCTCGGAGGCGGTGGCAGCGACGACGATGGAGTACTTCATGGCATCGTTCTCCTCAAGGGTCTTGACGAGCTGGGCGACGGTGGAACGCTTCTGACCGACGGCGACGTAGACGCAGTAAAGCTTCTTGGTCTCGTCGTTGGAGTTGTTCCAACGCTTCTGGTTAAGGATGGCGTCGAGGGCGACGGCAGTCTTTCCGGTCTGACGGTCACCAATGATCAACTCACGCTGACCACGGCCAATGGGAACCATGGCGTCGATGGACTTAAGACCAGTCTGGACCGGCTGGTTGACGGACTTGCGAGGCAGAATGCCGGGAGCCTTGAGCTGAGCACGGCGCTTCTCCTTGGCGTTAAGGGGACCCTTGCCGTCAATGGGGTTACCGAGAGCGTCGATGACACGGCCGAGAAGCTCGGGACCGACGGGAACATCGACCTATAGTGTTGTTAATAAACATTGGCCGTAGTCGAGTAAGCATGTTGAACCTACAATCTCTCCGGTACGCTTGACAGTCTCGCCCTCCTTGACCAAACGGTCAGAACCGAAAAGCACAACACCGACCTGGCCGGCCTCGAGGTTCATGCACATGCCCTTGACGCCGGAGGCGAACCTGTAGGTGAAAGAGTTAGACGCGATGCATCTCCGAAGTAAGTAAAGGGCGCTTAACGTACTCGACAAGCTCCTCAGCCTGGACGTTGGCCATGCCGTGAACACGGGCGATACCATCACTGTTGTTCCCTCCCCGTTAGCAAAAACTTTTCTTGGTGCCGATGAGTTGACATGCGAGCTCCTCGTGCAGTCCGATGATGCATTGAAGGTTTTCCGATGGTGGCTCGCGATGCCGAGAGATGCCGCTTAAACGTACCCGACGGACAGGACGCGGCCGGTCTCGGCGAGACCAGCCTCCTCCTGGACACCACGAATTCTCTGCTCGAGGATGGAAGAAACCTCGGTCGGGGAAGCCTTGGCCTCGGCGTATGTGCGAGTCTGCATGTTGAAGACGGCGGGTGCGGCATTTCGGGCCTGAGGGTGAAAAAACAGGTTAGCCGAACGGCCGAAAATGTTATGGGCGGCTCCCGCCCCAAAACAGCAACGCATCCCCCAAGGGAGCTCGATGAAAAGCTCTTCCACGCCAGCAACGCGACTCCCGCGAGGTCAAAAAAGCTCGGAGGGACCTAATTGGATATCGCGGAATCGATTGCTGATGTTTTTGGATGGAATTGACGTCGGTTCGGGGATGGGGAGGTTGACGGAAGGTGTGGACTTACGGCGGCGACTCTGCCGGCAGCAGAGACGGCGCCGACGGCGCGCGTCGACTGGCGGAGGGCGTTGCGGAACATATTAGAAGATCTTGGACACTGTCTAGATCGAAGGAGAATCAATTGCAATAGATGCAATTGAGTGGAGGGGAGATTGGGGTTGATGAAGGTGCCTTTGAAGGAGTGCAAATCGAGTCTTTTTTGGAAGAAGCCCAGTGGAGGGAAAAGAGAGTGAGGAAGCAGTGGAGCCGAAGCTGTGCTGGCCGGCCAATCACGGTGGGCCGTCGAGTTTTGCCTCAGTCCAACCCGAGATCTCCCTAACAATTTCCGACCACCGCATACGTGCCCGTCGTGGCCCCGTAACCCCGTGAAATGCCTGACTTACATAAGACAGGGGGAAAAGACGCTCTGACATTGACAGGTCTTTAACGCGCTGGGAAGGACGATCTAATCTCAACCGAAAGGAAGGGGAGCTGGGCCCGAGTGAAAAAAAAAATAAAACATAAAAATTGGTGCCAGTCTGGCTTTCCGCCGCACCCATTGAGTTTGCGATAAAATAGCTGTCGCCATCCATTGCGATACCGGGACTTTTCAGCCATCGCCCCGGTAATTGTCTAGGTATCATGATAACTTCAATTATCCCTTGACCTTACCTATTCTCATATCTGCATGCATGCGCTGTTCTCTTAGTCCAGGTAGCTTCCCAGTGTTGTCCCCCCTTCCCCGGCATTTTTGGTGCAAAGCTCTCCACTGTGCAATTCCACTCTCTTGAGGAATGCCAACCTCTCCGACTTCAAGCACTCATTGAGAGCCCAGAGGCACAGGACACAGTGCACGTATACGTAAGGCGTACTGAAGCTGTGGGACTTTGGTGCCTCCATCCGGCCGGGAACACCGAGCCTGACCGCCTCGGAGCAATGTGAAATCCGAGTCGCATTTCTGCCGTCAGCCTCGTAGTCTTACCCGCCGTTGAGCCTTGAGGCCAAAATCGAATCTCAATGCAACATTGGTCACGTGCAGCCTCAAGAAGTGAGGTCAAATCTTGGCAAGGAAAATTGGCGTACCACTTCACGCGAGATGGGAGACTTAGGCCGTGAGTACAGTATTGTAGCTTATTTGGACTAAAATAGACTAGCTAAACCACCAACGCCTAGGCCGCTTCCATATCGCGGGCCATCGTCACCAAACAGAATCATGAGCAGCATCACGGTAAGAAGGAACTTGTGTTGTAAGCCGGCATGACGCCGGTCGGTCTCTGAGGCCGCGGCTTGACTGAATTTTTGCTCAAGTCAAGCGTGTTGTATGAACAACTGCTGGAAAGTACATGCCTTATAAGCCAGTTTCCCATTTTTCGCCAACCGTTAACCCAAGCCGTCCCAGTGTCTTTTTTCGTTCGTCGCAGGAAATGAAAGCATTTATCGGACAATGCCATCGAAGCGAGACTTGAACCACTTGACGGTCTCGTCACGCTTGATGCGGTGGCCAGAGCCGATGCGGCCCTTGCAGCGGCGGCGGGTGCCGACGCGCTCACCCTTGCGGGTCATGCAGACGTAGAAGTCCATGCCGTAGATACCGATGGAGGGGTCGTACTTGATGCCGAGATCAATGTGCTCAGAGATACCGAATCCGAAGTTGCCGGTCTCGGAGAAGTTGCGCTTGCGGAGCTCGTACTCCTTGACCTTGAGGCCACGCTCGAGAATCTCCTCAGCCTGTAATCATCAAGTCAGTCCACCATCCTTCCTGCGCAGTTTCGAATTCCGCCAAAATTGTCGTACCTTGGGGCCACGGACGGTGACGTGGACAGCAATCTTTTCGTTACGGCGGATACCGAAGGTACGGACGGTGTAGCGGGCCTTGCCTGTCGGGTCCTGTTAGTTCATCGTTTCTTGTCGTGGGAATTTTTGGTGATGCCGTACTGTAGACGGGGGTTTGACCGGACAGCTGCTCCAACACCTTGGCGGCACGGGTCAGTCTGTCACCAGACTCGCCGACGGAGATGTTGAGAACGAGCTTCTGAATGTGAAGCTCGCGCATGGGGTTCTGGGTCTTCTCGGACGACATTTTGGCGGTTAGTACTGCGGTACGGCTGGCTGGGCGTTTGGTGTCGATTGTCGATTGTCAAAGTGGGAAAAAGTTCGGCGCCAATTGGCAAAAAAAGACTTTGTGTTTTGGGGGGTTTGCGAGCCCTTGCAAGGAAGGTGGGTGACGACCCACTTGGAAGTGGTGCACTCACCCGTGTTCTTAGCCACAACCACGAGCCACAGAAGCCCAAGTAGATGCTCCCATCAGCCACATCAAGCTACGTACCGATTGCAAGCATGGAGGGTCCCGTCGTTTGGCCTCAGCCTTCCAAGGTTCCCTCAGCCTCCCGAAATTTGTCTCCATATCCTCTGACTGCTGAAGCTCTGCCTATCGCAAGCATCAACAGTCGCGCTGAAGTCTCTCAGGCTTCGCAACAAGCATAACATCAATTTTTTGAAGACTTAGAGCAGCTACGAAAGTAGCTCCTCACACAAACATCACCCAAGATGTCGAACAAACAGGGCAAGATGGTGAGCAACTCCTGACCTTTCTCTCAAAGTTTCAAGGTTGACAATACAGGCTGACACGAAGTTCTTCATTTCTAGGCTGGTTACGTACGTAATTTTCCTCGAGAACTACCCGACGATCGATTCAGGCTACTGCACAGGGTACAGACTGACGCGACTTAATAGATCAACTACCGCATGAGGGTTACCTTGAATGATGGCCGCCAGATGACCGGACAGATGCTTGCATTTGACAAGGTGCGCAACCCAATTTTACCCTCAATCGCGTCTCTACAATTATGCTGACAATCTGTACAGCACATGAACCTCGTCCTCGCCGATACCGAAGAGTTCAGACGCGTCAAGATCAGACAGAACAAGCCTGCCGCCCCTGGCGCTAGCTCCAGCTCCGGCCAAACGATCGAGAAGGAGGAGAAGCGAACCCTCGGCCTGACGATTGTCCGCGGCGCACACATTGTCTCCCTGTCAGTGGAATCAGAGCCGCCCGCGGACCCCAGTGCACGACTTGGAAAGAGCGCGCCTGGCGGAATTTCGGCCGGTCTCACCGCTGGTCCTGGTGTTGCGCGACCCGCCGGCCGCGGCGCCGCCCCGGCTCCCCCATCACTGGCCGTTAGTACCCCACTATTCTCTGTTCATGAGCTTCGGACGCTGACTTTTGACGTAGGGCCCTGCTGCTGGCGTTGGAGGTGGTGCTCCTCCCGGATTCCCTGGTTTCCCTGGTGCCCCGCCCTTTGGTGGACGTGGTGGTGAGTACACATACCCCTCTGACCCGCGAATGCGCTTCTCACACTTTACAGCTCCTCCCCCGGGCTTCCCCGGTGCCTTCCCGCCCCCGGGCTTCCCTCAAAACGCCCCCTTCCCTCCTCCTGGTTTCAACCCCGGCCCTCCTGGCGGAGCCCCGGGCTTCAACCCTCCCCCGCGAAGATAGGCTACGGATAAAGATATCGATATCTCGCATGCTTTGTAGTTGGAGGATGGTTCACGGATACCATTGGCGTTTGGGGATGAATGTCAAGATTACGAACAAAAAAGAAATCGGGCAGAACAGGCACGTTGTTAATCGGCCTCTCTACCCCTGAACAAGTCATAGGTCAACTTGCCAACCTATACTCGTTGGATTTGCGGAAAGAAATGGGCAGCATGGATTCATTCGACAGTTCTCCAAGTCACTTCGAGGAGGAGCATAAGTAACCGGCGATTGCTGTTATATCAATACCTAGGCAGCACAATATTCACCACAACGTACCACCTCATTGCCATCCCCCCAACCACTAATTCGGTTCTTCATGTTGATTTTGATGTGATTCCTGACTGCAGAATGGTGTCTTGGTGATCGTTGAGCTTCTTAGACGGTCAGATACTTAGTCAATTGCTGGCTGAACATAAACAGCCTAGCAACAGCTCCCATCTGGCACAACTGTCGGGGATGGCGTTGAGCATATTTGAACAGACTTAGAAGAAAATAGATGGAAACCTGGGGGCACTTAAAAGCGGGATCGGAATCTACCTTACGGGCACGGCATGTTCATCGGCACACTGCAGATGGGCCTCCCTTCCCGGAGCATCCGTTTGTTTGATGGCATATCCTCAAACCCATGCAGATCCGTGTGCAGAGATCAAATACCGCCCATGACCAATTGGAAACTTACACATGAATGAGACTACGTTTGCTCTCGGCAAGCCTTGAAAGTCAATGATTTGCATTCTCATTCCTACACATGCTGCGAGATATTCCCCGTGACGCAACCTTTGCGAGAGGGCCATGGCGTCTATCTACCTTAGTTCGGGTAAGGTAGGCAAAGTAGGTAGTCCGGGTTGGAAGGAGCGGGTGAGTGTTGACTGTGCCTTCCACCTGAATACCCAGAAAGCCCATATATACCCCTCCAAGTCCATTCCTGTCACCAGCCAGGAGGCGCCCGTCTAGGTCGACGTGTCAGGTCAAACTGGCTGGGTGGTGGAGTGGTTAATGGTCAACAATTGAATTCTACACCAACCAGCCTACTCGACGACAGGCTCAGCGCATACGAGAGTACCCAAGTTCGAATCCCAGCATGAGCACCAAGAGATGTAGCCCCCAGTCCAGCACCGGGGGGGTGAACTCTTTTTTGGTCTTCTCTACGTGTTGACGCTTATCTCATGCGACTGCCTCAGAGTAACGTTTGCCCCTTCCTAGCTAGATGTTTGGTGAAGGAGCGGTCGTTGCCCCTGCCTGTTTTGCAAACGGCAGATGCGTGATCCCATCGTCTACATGAGGTACCTCCCTACCTGCCTACTTCAACTCTTCCACGTCGTCTCAGAGTTTGCCGACTTCACTCCATTTCCTTTCGCTCCCACCTTGTAATTTCTTGTTTGCGAGGACCTTCTCGCACCTGAATCATCACGTCCTACGGCCTGGTCATCTTCAGGATCTCAAATCGTTGGTCTATTCGTCCTTCCAGAAAGACCTTCTAACCTAAACATGGGTCGTTGGGGATTCCGTATGCTGTCCTGCCCTCCCCTCTCTTATTCTCTGCGGAACAATGATACATCAGGTCTTTTCGAGAGCGACGAGGATCTTGACATTGTCGCCGCCATCAGAATAACTTTCGGCGATGGTCCTGAGAAGCTTGATCTCTATCTCATGATCAATTAGACCGACATGGTTGCTCCTGAGCAGACGAGAGAGTTCTATAAAACTGAGGAACATGCACAATTCCTCCGCGGTTTCATCACCGAAATCCGAGGACGGCTTGACCCCGGAGTCGGTGACGAACTCTTCAAGAAGTATCGAGCCCTCGAACACGAGCATCAAGGCCAGTGCCGAACCATTGTGGGCGGCGCCTTGATGATGCGTGCTGGAGCCTAGATCGAGGCAGACGACATGCAGCATCTACGCGACCCCGTTCCCAAGATACCTTGCCAATATCGCTTTGCCTTGCCGATGATGGACTGTGGTTTCCGTGACCACGGAAAAGCGCAATTACTTGCTGTAATCGACAACTATCAGCCGGGAACGCCTCGAGACTTTCACGAGCCAAGGTAAATCTAGCCGGATTGTCCATACGAGGCATCGACTAACAGCTTGGGCTTAGCTGCTTCCATTGCGGCAAGATTCACGCAGACCACGGAATCAACCTGAAGAAGTGCGGCCATTTCTAGGCTGCCTGGTACTGCGGCATCGTAAGTACTCAAGCTCGATGGGGTTCTTGGAAGAATGAAGCTGATATTTCCAAAGGACTGTCAAAGGACCCATCGCAAGATCCACAAGGCTTCGTGCAAGGCAATTTGGGAGAAGGTTCTTGCCAACGTCTAGAACCTGGTGATGAACAGACACCAGCCTTCACCACTTTGGCAATATCATTGAGCTTGATGTTTCCTCGCGGTTAGCTATTCGGGTGGGTAGCATGAGTCGCCGGCATTCGGTTGGTGTGAGACGCGAAAGAAGATATGGAAGTAAACGCATCTTGGACAACTTTGGTCTAGGTGCTGGACTGAAATCGTCAGATGAGTTAGGCAGGCAGGAGAAGATCCAAATGATACAGTTACAACCAAACACAACCAAACCATCGTACATTGACCCGTCTCGTAGTTGTTTGCTCAAGCTTTTGTTCCGAAGTGGCCGAGGGCTTCTGTGTAGTTCTTCGGAGTGGGGGCACGGAAAGATAGTCAGATAGCAATGTGAAGTCTTCAATGATGATTCCCGAGACTGTAATGACAGGAGAAATATCCCATAGTTGCTCTAGATCATCCCTTATGCCACTAAGAACCGGTCACTAAGCTCAAATGCTCGAGTCCCACGTGGAACACCCAACGAACTAATGACCTCGGTTCATCGCCCCAAAGACATTGGCGATTTTCCTTGCTCTAGGCCTGCGGCTCGTGGAACGCGGATGCAATAGAACAGAATGCCCAGCAACAGCAGCTTGATGTCTACGCCGAGATCTGTGAGTGATTTACCACATTGCTGTCTCGAAGAGTCTACACGTATAACATCTTGCGTTGAGGACTTGATTGCCATGGTTGAAGATGGTTGTTGATTTACACAGGTTGATAAGCGGCCAATTGGTCAAAGAAGAGGCTTCACACGGGGAAGGGCAATGAAATCATAGCACCTCTTTGATCCAATCCCTCTACCATCAGGTAGAAAATCATCAGGAAAGCAACTCGAGTCACTTCTCCATCGCACCCAACCCCAAAGTACAATGTGAGGACGAAGGGAACAGCAACGAGGTAAAGTACGCCCACCTGGAGAACCGGCCTTAGACGCATATACTCATCCCAGCATCGGCAAGGTTACCACCAATCACACATGTATCATCGATTCACATGGCTGACGGAAGCTCTATAATCGAGCAAGTACCACGACCACAAATAACACGATACTCATACACCACCCCAATATCGAGTACTCAACACGACTTTACATCTCGCTCGTTAAGCCAGCAGTCGACGTACGTAGTTTAACGTTCGTCACATTCTCAAAGGTCTGGTAAGCGCAAGATCGAAACATGCCGTCAAAGCTGCGTACGTCAACTTGTGATCTTAGCGATGAAAACTCCGCTCGCCTCGGGCGTCAGTCAGACACCAGAATGCTTTACCTGGCACGCCTAAACTAATAGCTTCCAGGATGAAACGAAACGTCGGTTATCGAGCAAGACCGGACTAGCAAATGGTGAAATCCATGGTCGGTATCGCTTAAAGATGTGAGAGACAGTTGACTCCTTCTTCCCCATCCCTCCCACTCCCTTGCCCGAGTCCCTGCCGAGCACAGCGCAACGCTCGATAGTTCCTGCAAGTTCAACAATAAAACGTGGGAGAGGGAAAGGAAAAACAAAACGATTTCCTTCTGTATGGCAAGACAAGGAGGTCCAAACGTTCAAACGTGGTTTCCAGGATTTAAATCGGATAGATCATCCCTTTGCATCTATCCCATCATCTAAAGCTTTCTCTCCCTGCGTAACTCGCCATCAACGGCCGCGGCGCCGGGGCACCGGGGGTATATTAAAACGTTGTCACTTTCATTTCCACAACTTTCTCTCACCCGCCTCCCTGTCACAGCATCCGCGCAAGATTACATTGTCTCTCTTACTGACTTACTTACTCCATCCCAGAGCACGCGCCCGTTGGAACGGTTACCACTGCACAAACTTTTCCATTTTTGTCTCAGCTTGGGTCGCTTCGGTCGTCGACTACGCACTCCCTCCATGTGTAGGAGGGGAGCGATGGGTCAATGGTTTTGCGTATGTCTGGGGCTGGAACCCGCGTGGAGATGAAGACATTTTTCTGTTCAATTGGTGTCGCATGTCGCGTGTTCGCGTGTCGTAGCTTCTAGAGGTCGTTGCTTACTAGCCGTCCCAGCTTGTCGGTTCCACGAGTGAGAGAACATGGATACGAGATCCGCTTGGAGCACGTCTACCTCTGTGATACCAAGAATGGAGATCGCTTTTCCCCCGGCAGCAACCTCGTAGGCTCGACTCGACGTCCTAGATCTCGAGATCTTGGCTACCTTCAACCGTTTATATGCCGGATAGAGACTCCCGTCCAGAATCGAGATATTAGTCAGGTTGCTTTCCGACTAGGCGACGGAAATAGCCTGTGGCTTGTTAGTACGGCCGTCATGCTCCAAGAGCCGTACGTCCGTGAACCTCCGCTAGGTGATGGAAGATTCCGGAAAGGCTTCGACGGGAAGAGCACTAAGTCGACAGCGAAAGGGCCCAGACCTCAGGACCGACTACTCACCGCAGTCGGAAGCAGACGCTCAGTATCCCCGGCCGCATCGGCCGCAGCGTACCTGCACCGACAGTGTGAAGGTCCTGCTGCTGCAAATGTCTGCAAGCAGATGGACACCATTGGGAGGGGCCGCGCCGTCATGCATTTCCGGAAGCTGCACGACGGGGAAGCCGGTCTCGCCGGTGTTCAATGCTGGAGCTACATCTCGAGCATTAGGGTATCTGGACCGGAACGTTCCCGGACCCCGGTCGTGATCCCACGTTGTGAGCACGATGTGGGCGAGAGCTTGCTGCACCCCTTGCATCACCAGCTCTGCGCGGTGATGGAGGCCTGCCGCCACCGACATAGGCATTCGTCGTCATCCGGCACGGAGAGGCGACTTTCTGACTCGAAGGCTGGTAGGTACACACACATCCTGCTATGGTTTTTTCTTTTGCGAGGAATCGTTTTCCTGCTAATAAGCTTAGAAGAAACACGTTTGATGTCTCTCTTCTGGGGGCTTGGCCGATAGACGATCGACGAGAGCGGGAAGCTACAGCAGAGCTCGTGGCTTTCAGGGTTGGAGGTGATTTGCTTCCGATATTGCCAATCCAAATCAAAAGTGATGGCCCGAGATCGCTGCTACCCGTGCGTCACAGAGTGTCGAAAGGTGCCGAGAACGGTGATGTGCCTTCGGTAGTGATTGGCGATGAGATCGTGTGGCTTGCTCGGGAGGGTGTGGCTGTCTGATGGCCCGATTATGTACTTCCTACGGCTGGCGACATCTGTGATTGAATGGGGAAATCTAGCCGTTCATGGTTAACCCGACAAGATGTGACAAGAGATCGGATTAACGAAAGTGTGGGAAGAACTTAATAGGCTCATCCTCCGTGATACGGGAACAGCCAATATGCTCTGGACACACAGTACGACTACTATATGTTACGGCCGCCCGCAAGGACGCGAAAAACCTTGGACGACCGAAACCGTGGTAGTATTTGTGTAAGCTGAAGAGGAGACGAGCTGAAGAATTTGTAATGCCTGTCACGCGGGATAGAAGCTTATGGAGCCTGGCTTGCCTGGATAGACAATCGTGTTTGGTGATATGGCATTGATGCTTAGCCGCATCGCAGTCTTGTAAACTTGTCGATCCATCCGTGGACCATATGCAATAATTGACGGCAGATGATCTGGTTATGTAGAGCGCAATGCCAATTGCTTCGGGACCAACGTCGCATCAAGTCTAGGAGCAAGTACTCTTTGAGTACCTTGGGCGGGAAGAAAGGCGATGAACAGCTGCAAGACTCGGCTAGCGACCTCCGCCAAGCTGGTTTGCTGTCGTTGACTACTACGAAGTCATTTTTCCCTTTTCTGTCATGGGGAAGAATATTGACAGGGCCAGTACGCGTTTCAAGTGATTGGCAGTTGACATTGCGGATACAGTGGACAGGAAATATCGCCTCGAACTCGCGAGTCGCGGACAGAAGTAAGTAATGCCCACGCTCGAAAAGTTGCATGACACGATGGCCAAGTTATCATGCCTCGTAGTCATTGCTTTTTCCTCTAGATGCTGGTTGCCTCGCGCAACACCTACTATGCAGGTCTCAAGTCTAGCAGTAGGTATTGGAAACCCCATCTTTATCGGATGCACAACAGTACAGCCGCGGTGACTTTCGCCACGAGATACCTCGGAGGACATCATGTTGTTAGCCGCTGTGTAAAGTGTGCCATGGGTCTCTTTCCTGAAGTATTTTGCAGCACTTTTACACCTGCTTGGCCTCTTGTCGACAGCTTACGAAGGGCTCACCCAAAATCGGCGCCATTGGGTGGCTCACGAACTGGCTAAATCATTTGACCTGTGAGGGAGGTGGCAGAGGCGGTGTCCACACCGAAGTCGGAAAAGCAATCAATCGAGACTGTGGCGTACCTTCGCTTGACGGCACTGCCATAACTAGTGCTTGTGTATTGGCTGATGCCGCCATGGCCAATCACCAGCCCTCATGATTTCTGGTATCTTCTCACTGACGACGGTCAATTGGATGAGCTTGCCCCTCTCAGGTCGAGCTACCTAGATACTTTGGCGACCGTCGACTTGCATCCGGAAGCGTGAGTACGGCGTCCGGAGGTATTGTCTCAGTCACCAGTGCGATGTTTCCGTACTGGAGCGGGTCTGCCCTGTGATCGAATGAGAATCCCGGAAACGGTAAAGCTGCTGATGAAAATCCATCGGAAAATCGTCCATTGATGAGAGGTCAGAGTCGGGATTGGGTGAGGGTATGCCCAAAGAACTGCCCATCGTGTGGTCGACGATGACCTGAGACCACCAAAGTGACTAGACCGCTTCCATTGTAAACTGACTTGTCTCGAAAGCGGGCTTGACGGTAGGAGTGAGGCGACGACCCAACTTGCCAGCATCTGTCAGCTCTGCATCTTATCGTAGAGGAAGGACACGACGTTGTTTGTGTCACATGAGGTTGCGGTAGGCACGGGCTGTCGAGTCGCGACCGAAGAGCGGCTCCGACAAAGGTAGGTAGGTCCCTGTTGAAGACGAGCTCGGGCATTGGCATCAAGCTGCGGAATCCCGGTCAGCCAAAGAGTTGCGAGTTCTTGAAGAGTCTTCCAATCGGGCTTTGCGAGCAGAAGTTGCTTAGCGACACCTATTCTAGGCGTTTCTTCCCATTGCTGTTGACGAATCCCCCTTGCGCAAGACGCTGGTCAAGCTGGCCTGTCCCTTGCGTTTGGAAGTCCTCCCTAGACCCGCACTCACAACATGAATATGGCTTCGTGGCTCAAGGTCGCTGGTGTCACGGGCCGATCTACGAGTGGGGTGTCTTCCAGCCTAGTCGAACAGACGTTTAAAAGCAAAAAACTGAGAGATTTCTGTGACAAGAGCGGTTGGCTGTGCCCGTTCCGACATAGGACTAAATCCAGGGACTCCTCTGAGCAAGGATCTCTGACTACTACGGTATCAGGCCAAAGTTTAACCCCCCTGTCAGGTATCTTCGCCCGTGCTTTTCGAGATTACATCAGCAGCATTACTTTCGAGATTCTTGTGCACGTCGAACACAAATTTGGCCATTGAGAGTCACTGCTCTACCCTGGCCAGACCCACGCTACCTGGTAAGGAGTTTAAACTTACCCCTATAGACCAAGTAGAGAAAGGGGCGTTTTTTTTTTCATTCGAGCCGATCAAGCTCTTGGATCTGAAGTCTGGACCCTGGGGCCGGGACGTTTCGCGGCCGTAGTCTCGTCTCGTCAAAAAATTCAAGCCATTGGTGGCTGGGCTGTCAACTAGGAGGAAAGTTCGTGACTGCATTCAGCAATGAAGGTTTATGACAACGTCCCAGCTAGGAAGCGGAGCTGAGGGAAGATTTGATATGGAGACGCTGCCGAGGGCCCAATTCTTAAAATCCAGTCGGGGAAAAGCAGCGCCGGAGGGTAAATTGCGTGTTGGGACGTTGATAGAAATGGGACGCTTCCGATGCCAGGGTGGCATCCCGGTGGATTTTCTCTGGGTCAACTTGGTGTTGCCATGTTGGAGACAACAAAGAATCGTCCACTCGGCCTTGACATCCGTACTTTGTAATGATACAGGAAAGCCTGGAAGTAGGGCATTGTGTAAGAAGATGCAAAGTTTCCTTCAACTGGCCTGCTTGCACCCTCATAGTGCTGGTTTATTGGCTCGATGCAGCACCCTGCGGTCATTGTGGCTGCAATGAGGACACTCATCTGATGTTGACAAGTTTTGCGTGTTCGCATTAGCGGCGGCGATCTTTTCGGTGATGCCCTCAGAGGGTTACAGGTAACAGAAGTAGCGCGGCTGCCAGGTCGGCCTCGAAATCGTTCGTCGTGTTGCCCTGGCTATGCAATGCGCCAATTATCTGCCAGGAATTTGCGCTCTGACGACAAAGCGAGTCGTGTCTGCGGGATCAACAGGCACGAGGCAGTGGAAAAGGTGACAGCCAGTGTTGAAGACGACGCTCGAGCCCGGTTGCATGCAAGCGAGAAAGGTTGCACAGGGTGCTGCTGTCAATATTTGACGGCGTTAAGTCCAAGCTTCCGTGATGGTGGAGAGAGCCGGGGTGAAGAGGCCGATCACAGCGGCATCATATCAAACTAGGTGCGGACTGGCACAATTCATGCCTGGGTCAAGCTGCCCGAAGTGTGCCTGAATCCGGGGGTGCAACTCTCAACGTCTCTGAAAGGCTCGCCAGATGTCGTGCATGGCGTTGCTTCACGGCGAATAGAGTGCGTAATCGTTTAAGAAAAGGCTTGTTCGGTGCCCAATACCTGGCGACATGGTAGAAAAGAGGTATGATGCGACGTAGGTATCGGTACCAAAGACTCCTGAGGTCTTTCTTTGAGTTGAGGCTATCTCATGTCATGCGTCTCGCATCTTGTCAGGATCGACCTCTGGTGGGTGGCGTCGAGGCTGTTTGCGACGAGAGACAAGACGTAACGGCCGTGATGGGTTTGAGAGATGGCAGGAGTGGCTGGTGGATGTCGCTCTCCCCCGCCGACAGATGACAAGCAAACCTGCTCGATACTGACCAGGGAGGTCACTGTGTTACACAAAAAGACTCTGGTGACTGACGGAAGAGGGTCCGAATTCAGTCTCGAAGCTGCGGGAGTGATTGGCCCTCGGAAGGTCTAGCATGGACGACGGCTCGAGAGCCAGAGAGAGATTGGGGGACCACTGAGGAGCTGGCATTGTCAAGACGGTTGGTATATCCTGTTTTCGTGTTTAGGTGACGAAGATAGGGCGACGATGCGCGATGAAGGATCGGAGGGTCGTTGGGAGGGGATCGATCATATTGGCCCGGTAGTGGAATAAGAAACGAAACGAAACAAAATGATCAAAGAGGCAGCGAAAAGGGCATAGAGCGTGCAGCGGCAAAAAGCCAGTAGGTCTGGGCGAATATGATAGAAATGTCGAGAAAATGACGGGAACAGAAGATGACTGTCAAGAACTCGAGATGGTGATAGGAAAGCACTGAAAGATGCCTTACTTCCAGTGTTAATTACCTCAGCACTCGGGCACTGAACTTCGAAGGAAAAAGGTTCGTCACCTGCAGATGCAGCAGGGAAGGAACGAAGGACCCTTGTTCCGTGCACTGGTGCTCTTTCCCTCTTGGTCCTCCTCCATCGTCCTTGCCGTCTGTCTCATTCCTCATACCAGGTAGGCACCCACCTCAGCCAAGGTAGGAACCGAGTGAAAAAGTACATACGATGTTTACCTTCAATGTGCAGGTGCAGGTAGGTGCAGTGGCAGGAGGATCCGCTGGGAAAGATACCTTGAGCATTTGACGAACACAAGCACAGCAAGGGAAAAAAAACCAGCAAAAAGAGGGCCATGCAGAGCTGGGTGCTTCTGCCCTTGCATCGGCTCATGCGCTTCTCTTCCCTTTTGACAATGCCCTTTGGGCGTCAATTGGCTCTTCGGTCCTGAGCATGGGGTAAAGTAAGAATTAAGGTAAGGTAGGGCAGTCAAGATATGCACCTTATTTCAGGTGCTCTGCTTTGCGCTGCCTCTCACGATCTGTCCTGCCTCCGGGTTTGCGACCGTAGTTATTACCTTAGTGTTGCAGCTTGCTTGCTCTTGCCCTCTGAGAATCCGTAGCTTGAGGTCGACCTCGGGCTGTTCTTTCCCTCGAATTGTGTCAGAGCCGTAGCTAGGCCCCAAATGAACCCCCTCAAGAAACATATCCAGTCACAACGTCTGAGAACCCTGCACAATCCCTGCTGAGCCATGAGAAACCACCCCTGTTTCTTTCTTGCCGTGTCCACCCACATCCATACTGGTCGGGAGGGAAAGAAGGAAGAAATTTTGACTGAGCAGTTGCGACTGAGAGAGCTCCTGCCCTTGCTCCAGAAAGCGCGAAGCCAGAAGGTGCGCCCCACCTACGGCAGACTGCAAGAGGCACTCCGCCAAAACACTTTTTTCATGTGTCAAAGCAGAAATCGTATTTTACGGTCACCCCACTACCCAGGATAGGGTCTAGACTAGTGTAGTAACCCATAAATAGTGG